>NC_092477.1:13393794-13633934 GCF_047495875.1 Pithys albifrons albifrons | reverse complement strand
GCGGGATGTTCCCCGCGCGCTCCCGCGGCACCGGCTGCGGCAGGTCCGGGAAAACAGCGCCATGAACGAACACGGGATGTGACATCGAGCAGGACAGAGCCCAGTGGGGACACCTCGCTGTACTCCGCGCGTGCGCAGTAGGGCGGCGCGCTGTACTCCGCGCATGCGCAATAGCGACGCCGCTCTGTACTCCGCGCGTGCGCAGAAGGGACGGCGCGCTGCACTCTGCGCGTGCGCAGTAGGGAAGGCGCGCTGTATTCCGCGCATGCGCAATAGCGACGCCGCTCTGTACTCCGCGCGTGCGCAGAAGGGACGGCGCGCTGCACTCCGCGCGTGCGCAGTAGAGACGGCGCGCTGTACTCCGCGCATGCGCAATAGCAACGCCGCTCTGTACTCTGCGCGTGCGCAGTAGCGACGGCGGCTGCACTCCGCGCGTGCGCAGTAGGGACAGCGCTCTGTACTCCGCGCATGCGCAGCAGCGACAGCGCTCTGTACTCCGCGCGTGCGCAGTTGGGACGGCGCGCTGTACTCCGCGCATGAGCAGTACCGACGGCGCTCCGTACTCCGCGCTTGCGCAGTACCGCCGAAGCTCTCTAATCCGCACGTGCGCAGTAGCGATGCAGATACCGCTGCCCAAACGCCGGTTCGAATCCCGCCCTCGCCGGCCCTTCTCCCTCGCTGGCGCCGCCTGCCGGACATGTCCAAGAACTGCATCGTAGTCCAGCCCCCACCACCTCCAATGCCCGCCGGGGGTCCCCAAGGAGGGGCGTGACGAGGGGCGACACCTCGGGCGCCGGGGGTCCGCAAGGCGGGGTTGCCGAGGGCCGACAACTCGGGCGCCGAGAGTCATCGGGTTGAGGTTGCGGCGGGGCGACACCTCGGGCGCCGGGACTCCCCAAGGGGGGATTGCCGAGGGACGACAGTTTTGGGCACCGGGGGTCCCCAAGGGGGTTCCCGGAGGGACGACATTTTGGGCACCGGGGGTCCCCAAGGGGGTTCCCCGACGGACGACATTTTGGGCACCGGGGGTCCCCAAGGGGGGTTCCCGACGGACGACATTTTGGGCACCGGGGGTCCCCAAGGGGGTTCCCCGACGGACGACATTTTGGGCACCGGGGGTCCCCAAGGGGGGTTCCCGACGGACGACATTTTGGGCACCGGGGGTCCCCAAGGGGGTTCCCCGACGGACGACATTTTGGGCACCGGGGGTCCCCAAGGGGGGTTCCCGACGGACGACATTTCGGGCACCGGGGGTCCCCAAGGGGGTTCCCCGACGGACGACATTTTGGGCACCGGGGGTCCCCAAGGGGGGTTCCCGACGGACGACATTTCGGGCACCGGGGGTCCCCAAGGGGGTTCTCCGAGGGACGACATTTCGGGCACCGGGGGTCCCCAAGGGGGTTCCCCGAGGGACGACATTTCGGGCACCGGGGATCTCTGTGGGGGTCTCTGGGGTGTCTCTGGAGCATCTCTGGTGGTCTCTGGGGTTCTCTGAAGGTCTCTGTGGGATCTATGGGGGTCTCTGGTGGATCTATGAGGGGTTCCTGTGGGTCCCTGGGGTCCTCTGGGGGTCTCAAGGTGGGTCCCTGGGTGTCTCTGGAGGTCCCTGGGGGTCTCGGAGGGGTTTCTCGTGATCTCTGGAGGGGTCTCTGGAGGTCCCCGGGGGGCATCTCGTGATCTCTGGGCGGTCTATGGGGGTCCCTGGGGGGTCCCTGAGGGTCTCTGGGGGTCTCTGTGAGTCTCTGGGGGTGTCTGAGGGTCCCTGGGGGGTCTCTGGGGGTGTCTGGGGATTTCTGGGGGGTCCGAGGGGATCCCCAGGGGAGTTCTTTGGGGGTCCCTGGGGGGTCTCTGGTGGATCTTTGAGGGGTTCCTGTGGGTCCCTGGGGGATCTCTGAGAGTCTCTGGGGGTCTCTGTGAGTTTCTGGGGGTGTCTGAGGGTCCCTGGGGGGTCTCTGGGAGTCTCTGGGGATGTCTGGGGGTTTCTGGGGGGTCCCAGGAGATCCCCAGGGGAGTTCTTTGGGGGTCACAGGGGAGGTCTCTGGGGATTTGTGGGGGTCCCTATGGGGTCCTTGGGGGTCCCTGTGGGGTCTCTGGGGGTCTCTGGAGAGTCTCTGGGCGTCCCTGGAGGGGTCTGGGGGTCCCTGGAGGGGTCTGGGGGTCTCTGGGGGCATCTGAGGGGCCCTGGCGGGTGTCTGGGGGTCTCTGGGTGTCCCTGGGGGGTCTCGGCGTGTGTCTGGGAGTCCCTGGAGGTCTCTGAGAGTCTCTGGGGCGTCCCTGCGGGTCTCTGGGAGTGTCTGGGGGTCCCTGGAGGGGTCTGGGGGTCTCTGGGGATCTCTGGGGGTCTCTGGGGGCATCTGAGGGTTCCTGGCGGGTGTCTGGGAGCCTCTGGGGGTCCCTCAGGGCATCTGAGGGTTCCTGGCGGGTGTCTGGGAGTCTCTGGGGGTCCCTCAGGGGTCTCTGCGGGTCCCTGAGGGGTCTCTGGGAGTTTCTGAGGGCCCCTGGGAGTCTCTGCGGGTGTCTGGGGGTCTGTGGGGGTCCTTGGGCGGTCGCTGGTGATCTATGGAGGGTCTCTGGGGGTCCCTGGGGGATCTCGGCGGGTGTCTGGGAGTCCCTGGAGGTCTCTGAGAATCTCTGGGGGGTCTCTGGTGGTCCCTGGGGGGTCTCTGGGGCTTTCTGGTGGTCCCTGGGGGGTCCGTGGGGGTCTCTTGGAGTCTCTGGAGGTCCCTGGGGGGGTCTCTGAGGGTTTCTGGGAGTCTCTGGGGTGTCTGGAAGTCTCTGGGGGTCCCTGAGGGGTCTCTGCGGGTCCCTGAGGGATCTCTGGGAGTTTCTGGGGGCCCCTGGGAGTCTCTGGGGGTGTCTGGGGGTCTGCGGGGGTCCTTGGGCGGTCCCTGGTGATCTATGGGGAGTCTCTGGGGGGTCCCTGGGGAGTCCGAGTGGGCTCTCTGGGGGTCCTTGGGGGGTCTCTGAGAGTCTCTGGGGTTCTCTGGGGGGTCCCTGGGGGGGCCCTGGGGGTCCGTGGGGGCGTCTGGGAGTCCCTTGGGGGTGTTGGGGTGGGTCTAGGGGGGTCCCTGGGGTGTCTGGGGGTCTCTGACAGTCTCTGGGGGGTCTCTGGGGGAAACTGGGGGTTCTCTGGGAGATCTCTGTAGCTTCCTGGGGGACCCTGGGGGTCCCTGGGAGTGTCTGGGAATCTCTGGGGGTCCCTGGGGGGTCCCTGGGTGGGTCTCTGGGGTCCCCTAGGAGGTTGTCCATGGGGCGACACCTGGGGCGCCGAGGCTCCTCAAGGGCATGCCGGGGTTCCCCGAGGGGGTGTTGCCGAGGGGCGACACCTCGGGCGCTGGGGCTCCTCGAAGGGGGGGTTCCCGAGGGACGACATTTCGGGCACTCGGGGTCCCCAAGGGAGGTTCCCGAGGGCCGACATTGCTGGGCTGTGGGCAATGGGGGTCCCTGAGTTCCCCAGGCACCCCCTGACCACTCTTACCTCCCCTTACCTCCCTGTGACTCCTCTGAGACCCACAATCCACTGTGAGACCCCCCTCATTTCTCTCTGACTTCTCCTGGATCGCTTTGGACCCTCCTGAACTCCCCTGGACCCCCCTGAATCCCCCTTGGACTTTCCTCAACTCTCTTGGACCACTTTGCACCCCCCCCCAGCCCCCCTTGACACTCTCAAAAACCTTGGACCCTCTTGAATCACACTTGGACTCCCCTGGACCCCTCCAAACCCCCTGAAGCCTCCTGGACCCCTCTCAAACCTGCCTGGGACCCCTTGGACCCTCCTTAGACCCTTCTGGACCCCTTCGAACCTTTCTGGACACCTCTGAGACTCCCCTGGACACTCCTGGACCCCCCCCAAAACCCCCTGGACCCTCCGAATCTCTCCTGGACCCCCTTGGACCCCTCTGAAACCCCCTTCCACTCCCTTAAAACCCCCTGAACTCTCCTGAACATTCCTGGACCACCTTGAATCCTCCTAGGGCCCCCATGGACCACCCCCTCATACCCCCAGGGAAAACCCCTGGACCCTCCTGGACCCCCCAAAACGCTTTGGACCCCTCTGGACCCCCCTGGGCCCTCTCGGACTTCCCTGGACGTCCCATGTCCCCTGCATGTCCCCCCATAGCCTTCCCATGTCCCCAATGTTCCCCCCATGTTTCCTCCATGTCCCCTGTGTCCCCCATGTCCACCCCATCTCCCTCATGTCCTCCCCATGTCCCCTCGATGTACCCTCCTGTCCCCCTGATGTCTTCCCATGTCCCCCTGATGTCCCCCCATGTCCTCCCCGTGTCCCCCCCCATGTCCTCCCCTTGTCCCCCCATGTCCCCCCAATGTATGTCACTCCATGGCCTCCCAAGACACGCAGCTGCCAGCACAGGACACACACAAATCCCTCCGAAATTCTGGAACACGACATTCCTCTGCAGGGCTGAAAACAAGACGGGGAGGCTTTTTTCCTTTCCGTAGGTGGACTAATGCCCCCAAAACCAGGGAGCTGGGACAGTGGCTGCTCCCTGCACTCTGCTGCACTTTCCACAGCTCCTTCGTTGACTTCCTGGTGGATTTGTGCATCCTCTGAAGGTGGCACTTCTCTGCAAAGCAACTCAGCAAATCCCTTCAGTTTGATTTGTTTCCAGATTTTTCTCCCTAGCACCACAGAGCTCAAAAAGGAAATCAGAAAACCAGGAAAAAAACCCAAAGAACAAAAAATCACACCGTGCCAACCCCCAGCTCCTCCCACAAAGCTCAAGGGGTCCCATGTGTGTCCCCGCCACCTCCAGCTGGCCACCAGGCCCCCAGAGCTGAGGGAAATCTGAGCAGATACTGAGAAACCTCCTTTGCTGAGCACACTCATCACTGCAGTCCTTCAGGCTTTGCAAGAGTCTGTAGGGATCAGACCCCAATTCCAATCCCTGACTACCTTTCTAACAGGTTTTGTTAGACACACACTGGGTGGTCACTCCAAGAACAGCACACAGAGACTGCACAAGGCATTACAGGATTGCCACAAAGAACAGAAGTACCTTTTCTTTCGCATGGTTTTTCCTCTGCAATAACTACCGACCGGTCTGGTTCGTACTGGACATTTCCCTTGAGGGTTCAGGGCCCTCTGGTGAGGTGGGGTTGTTTAGGGCTGATCCTCACAGGCCCAGACCAAACCCAGCCACCCCATCACTGCTGCACGTGGGAGCAGATGGAAATCTCAATACAGCACATAAATGCTCCCCTTCCCTACTACTCAGTCTTTCCTTACAGATGTAAGGAGCAGATTTACTCCATCCTTTGCAGGGACTTGCTTAACTCCTGGCACTGTCCCTGTCCCAGGGAAGCTGCACTAGGACTGTGGGTCTGGGTCCTCTCCAGGCACAATGCAGCTGCTCATATTAACAGCATCAGCAATGCCCTCATTTTTTAGCAGGTCAAACCGCCGAGATACAATCCCAAGAAAAGCAATTCTTTTCCAGATTGTCACTGCATTCAGGCTGGTGCTCAGCAGGCACAGAACCTGCAGCACAGACACAGCAGAGGGCTCAGGGACACTCAGCAGGCACAGACACAGCAGCACAGACACAGCTGAGGGCTCAGGGACACTCATCATGCACAGAACCTGCAGCACAGACACAGCAGAGGGCTCAGGGACACTCAGCATCCACAGAACCTGCAGCACAGACACAGCAGAGGGCTCAGGGACACTCAGCATCCACAGAACCTGCAGCACAGACACAGCTGAGGGCTCAGGGACACTCAGCATGCACAGAACCTGCAGCACAGACACAGCTGAGGGCTCAGGGACACTCAGCATGCACAGAACCTGCAGCACAGACACAGCTGAGGGCTCAGGGACACTCAGCATGCACAGAACCTGCAGCACAGACACAGCAGAGGGCTCAGGGACACTCAGCATGCACAGAACCTGCAGCAGAGACACAGCAGAGGGCTCAGGGACACTCAGCATGCACAGACAGAGCAGCACAGACACAGCAGAGGGCTCAGGGACACTCAGCATGCACAGAACCTGCAGCACAGACACAGCAGAGGGCTCAGGGACACTCAGCCACTGCCATGGCTCTTCATGCACAGGGCACAAGCTTAGACACTCTGAGAGCAGCAGTTATGGAGGGAGAAACAGCTCATCTCTGAGACAATCTTTACTTACCAAAATATTGGTCAAAACAGTCACTATGGGGTAAGAGAGTTAACTGTGCACTCAAAATGTCTAATTTTATATGAACTGCCTGAATCTCCCAAGTCCACGCAACTGAACAGGAGACAACCATTACTTATAGGCCATCAAGTGGATAAATCTTCATCTTTTAAATAGCATATATTTGAGCTGATTGCTAAACTAAGTGCTGTGAAAAATAAGGCCTTTCTGAGGTTACCAGGAAAACCTTACAAAAGCCAAGTTCCAAAGAACAAGAAGACACAGCAAGATCTTGCCTTCTGCCTACAACACACTTCATTTTGCTGATTATCAAACCTTAGCAAGAGACCATTCTCACAGAGGCATTTCTTCTCTGCTGAATGCAGCCCAGGGATGCAGAGCCCAAGCCACCTACCCTGCCTGGGCACGCTGTGAACAGTTTGTGCAGAGACTGGGCCAGCTGGATCCTGGGATTGTTCACCATTTGCCCCACAGGATCATGTTCTTTTCTCCCAGCAAAGGCCAGCTGGGAGAATGCAGTCTGATAGCCTGGAGTATCCTCTGTGTCAATGAAGTGCTCCTTGTCAGGGGTCGTGTCATACTCAGGCAGCTCGAAGAGGCCAAGGAGGGAGGGCCTGCAGCAAAGGAATCCTGGGGGGAGAGGGGAGGGGAACAGTGAACAGGTGAGGACAGCCTGTGCTTCACAAGAACGCTCAGATTACCTGGAACCCCTTTGCAGGGACTTGCTTAACTCCTGGCACTGTCCCTGTCCCAGGGAAGCTGCACTAGGACTGTGGGTCTGGGTCCTTTCCAGGCACAATGCAGCTGCTCATATTAACAGCATCAGCAATGCCCTCATTTTTTAGCAGCTCAAATTGCTGTGATACAAACCCAAGAATAGCAATTCTTTTCCAGATTACAGTTTTTCTCTAAGTACATTCAAAAAGAGTTCTAGTCCAGGACCCGGTTACTGTCATTCAGTTCAGGCTACCTGAGCCCCCAGACTGCTGGACTGCCTTTCAGTCTCCAGAGAGCTTTCCCCCAGATTCCACTTTCAGGCTCAGACACTACAGCCTGTCAGGTTGTGAGTATTCTCAGGCCTCCTGACTATGACAGTTACAAGTCAAAAGTGGGCCCAGCTTTCCAGAAGGAATGCAAGCTGACAGTAGCCTAATTCCCTTCAGTGGAGCTCTACTCAGCCAAATCAGGCTCAAACACATCTCAAACCAGCTCTGCCATTTGCTTTGAAAACACACTTCCCTTTGTGCAGTGAAGGATGAAAAGGTATGAAAAGCCTCAAGCTGAGTCTCACCACAAGAGTGGGCCTGAAGAAATGCCAAAGGAGTTTATTGGAGGGGCCTATTCTGGTGAAAGCTCCTACTTTCCAGACCTCCAACAGCATCACCAGCAGACCCTGAAGAAGTGTGGCACCTACCACAGCTTGGGGTACTCAGTGTCCATCACGGGAGGACATTCTGTTAATGTCTTGGTGATGCCAACAGCACGGATCTGCTTTTCAACTTGTCCAGACACTTTCTGGATTTCAGGAAGCATCATTTTCTCCAAAACCATTCCAAACATCCTAGTATGACAGTTAGAGAAAAAGTATCAGAACGATTTATCACCCTATGGTGACCAAAGAAAAGGAGAAACCACACAAAGCACCAGGAAACAGAGAACACAAGACAATTTGTTAAGATGCTGCCCTCTTACATAGATGTTTACACATATAAACTTGTTACAAAGGATAAAAACCAGAGACAGCAATCCTTCCCTTTTATGACCCGCTCAGGAGATCAGTAACTTGAACTATCAGTGAGGAACTGTGGGCAGAAAATCAGAAATGAACCCCAAAAGGAGAGGCACCCGGGCAGTCAGATTAGCGCCAAACCTCCTTTGCCATTTCAGCCAGAGAGACAACTCTTTCCTGCTTCAAAGGCAAAAACTGCACAGCAGCCTGAAATACAACCCAAGCCAACAGAACACACTCCCTTTGGCTGTATGCTGCCAAGTACTTCCTGCAGAGCTCATGCCCCATTTCCTGTGCCATACTAGTTAATGAAGAGGAGAAAGCAACGAGAAAAAGGATGAAGTAAAACTCCAGATGAAAACAAGAGAATTGCTTTAGAGTCAGCAGCAAAATGCATTCTAAGAAGGAGACAGGAAGGGCAGCCTTCATAAATGTTCCCTTTTACTGAAGGGCATTAAGTTGCTGCTCCAAAGTTTGCCTAAAAACTGCTCATCTTCTCGGGCACCACAACACTGAAACGTGGAACGCTGGAAGCACCACTTCCATTTGGTTGGTGGAACACCATTGGAAGAACCCTGTAATTCTTGCTCCTCTACAGGAGGCATCAAGCAGATTTTAAAGGATTAATAACAGACCTTGTGTGATCTGTGTAGAGATAACATCACGAATTTCATCAGCATGGCCATCTGCCTGGGGATGATTTCAACAATGTGTCACAGCTTTGACAGAGGAACGTAAACCCTTCCTCATAACTTTATTCCCATGAAGGCCAAAATGACACAAAAGCATGGAATGTTTCCCAGCATGAACACAAACTGCAGAGAGCAGTGGTCAGAATGGCTGTGCTGTGTGACAGGGCAAGTGTGTTGCTATTAGCTGGAGATTAAATGGAGACACTTTCAGACAAGTAACGACATCACACACACCAGGAAAGGAGGAGAACTACACAAGTCCTTTAGTTCCATTCCCTCAGTTTTCATGGAGTGTCACCTGCTGTGGCCACTGCCCTTTATGCCCCCCTTGACTCCAGAGCATTTGGAGCAAGTCCCTGGAGCCACCAGAGTCCCACCCATGTACAGGATGCCTGATCTGTGCAACTGCACACTCTGAACCACTCGTGTCACACTGGAGCTTTTCAGAGCAAGGAACTTACTTTTGATAAGTTTTGTTGGTTTGGAACTTGGAAGTCTTTGGAATAGCAGAATGAAGACCTGTTTCCTGTACCAGTCAACTGATTCACTGGAAATTTAAAAGAACAGTTATTCAGTTCATAGTGGGCTTTTACTGGTGGTGTCACTTTACAGAAAACAGAGATAAAGTTGTTCCCATCTCTTTAACTGATAAATGTGACATTTTTGCTCCTGAAGTGTTAACCTTTGGCATGACTGCACACTGCAGAACCAAAGCCCACAGAAGTCAGTTTTGAATGCAATTTGAGCTCATACTCACGGGGGCATATGCTCCATGATGCTGTTTAGCAGGTCAAAGCCTTGGGGATCACTGGCTTTCAAGGCAATCAGCTTCAGGAATCCCCCCAACACTCCAGGCTGCAAGGAAAGCAAACATGAAGCTCTAGACAACTGTTCTTCCTAAGTGGCCCAGCAGAAAGTTGGCCCTTACTCTTTAAGACACACACCAACACAAAAGCATCCCTAACCTTAACCAGGATTCTGTAAGAAAATGACCCCATAAATACTTCCCCTTTCCATTTAAACCCCAAAACAACAGCAAATGGGAGTTCCCAGTCACCTGAAACCCATAATATCCTAGAAAAGGCATGTTTTCCTGCTATCAACACCCTTAAAATCACAGGTGAAATTATGTTACACCTTTACGTTTGTAACGGGAGGGACCCTACTGAGGGCCCAGCCCCTTAAGGCGGTGCCAGCGGACGCCCCTCGCTGCACAGGCAAGAGGGCCGCTCGCTCCGCGCCCGGGGCTGCAGCTCCCGCCGGCGGCGCCCTACGGCTCCCGGCGGGCCCCGCGGCGGCGGCGGCGGCGGCCTACGGCTCCCGGCGGGCCCCGCGGCGGCGGCGGCGGCGCCCTACGGCTCCCGGCGGGCCCCGCGGCGGCGGCGGCGGCCTACGGCTCCCGGCGGGCCCCGCGGCGGCGGCGCCGCGCCTGCCGCGCCGTGGGAGTGCCCGTCGAGCCGGGCGCGTGGGGCTGTGCAGCGGTAGCGGGATGTATGTGCGGAGCTCCCGCTGCCTCTCCCGCGCGGGACGCAGTCGTCGGAGCGACGCTGGAGGGGTCAGGTCTCCGTCTGGGCGCCCGCATGGAGCTGAGCAACGCGGAGGCGGCGTCTACGCGGTTCCTCGGCTTCACTCAGCGGTACGGGAGACGGGGGCTGGGATCGGCCGGGGCGCGGCCATGGCGGAGCGGCGGCGTTTGCTGCCGCCGGCCGGGCCCGGAGGGGCCGCGCGAAGGGCAGGGTGGCCGGCCGGCCCTCGGGCAGCGCAGCAGCGGGACCCCCGAGCTCAGGCGCCTCCTTCAGAGCTTCTGCAGGTGGCGGGAGCGGTGTCGGACGAGCACCTTCAGAGTCGGTTTCGCAGCTTATTCAGCGTTGCACTCGTGCAAGCAGATACCATTGAGTTATCTCTGCGATTACTCAGTTGCCGAGTGCGCTTAGATGACTGCTTCTTAGATGAAAATAGACACTGGCAAGTAAACGTATGGAATGTAAGGAGAATGGCGAACCCAAGGGCATGCAGGCTATGTCGTGATTACACACGTGCAATCTGCTAACTCACCCCCTTCTGCCGCTACCCTTCCGCCCCCAAGTGAAGTGCTTTCCAGTGCCGAACTCCTGAAAGACGCTTGTGATTTGACACTAGGATCCTGAAAACGTCTAGGTTTAGATCAGCACATATGTTTAATTGTGCTTTGCTGTTCAACTTTCTGGATTGTTAAAGTTTGTAGGAGCTTCTGTGGAAATAGGAGGAAGCTCCTGGCTCTGTCAGTACAGCTTTTTTATACAACAGCACCTGTTTCTAGACAAATGGGAGAGGGAGGGGCCGGGGACCTTAGGTGCTGTATAAATGCGTGTAAGCTAGGGGGGTTTTGTGTCAGAAAACACTTCTCTGTATTTAAACACTTTGTGGTGCAAGTATACTTTAAATTATTAAGCCAAACTGATTTGAACTGATGAGGAGCTAACCTCTTCACTGCTGGCAATTCCACTTAATAGAATGAAAACTACTCTTAAAACTGCTGTAACTGGAGCAACAGTTTTTCTGATGTAGATCAGGTCAGGACTGAGGAAGGATGTCATTCAATGAAAAAAATTAATATGAACAGTTGATGTTAATCACAGCATATTTTTAAAATTAACTGATGCGATGTGTCAGAGACTTGAGTACATACCTGAGTAGTAACCAAGAATGGAGAGCCAAAGAGGAATGGAGGCATGAATTCATTAGGGAGTATATGCACTTACTCAAATAGTGTGATAATATAAGTCTTACCTATGTGTAAATTGCTGGTAAGATTCCCAACTTTCACGAGATTGGCTGTGTAGCATTTATATTGGTGTGAGATTCTGCTTTAGTTGCTTGAGACGAAGCAGATGACATATGATATGAAGTGGTTAGGTTGAGAAGCAGAGATTAGCTCATGGTATAGTTCTGATTGTTGAAAGGACTGCTAGTGTGTTTGAAAGTTAGGTGTGTTTTAGTTAGTTCAGGGACACAAATGGATTAGAATATTAATATTCAAACACTCTTGTTTTAATCATTTAGTCAGATGTGCTCCAGGTTTGTTGATTAGTGAAAGCAGTGTGAGGAAGATGCTTTTAATACCAAAGAGTGTTTTTGTGGCAAGACACTGTATTTTCTCAAGTTACTGCAATGTGGTTTGTGGAGGGGATTAGAGCATAAACCTTTCTGGTGTGCAGACCATTCTTTGTGCATTTTCTGTGCTTGTTTGGAGCTTCCCTCTGTACCACGTGGTCTAAGAAAATAGAGTATTTCTCCAATGCATCTTGCTTGTTCCTGGTGTTCTGTGCATCATTTGATGAATATACCCCATCTCTCTAGGCCTGTGAATATAGGTACCCTTAGTAAGAATAGATTTTGCACATTTGGGCTGGGATGAAGTCCTGTGGATTCACCTTGCAAGGCATGCACATTTATCACATCTATCTTTTTCACCTGTGTCACCATAAATGTCTGTGACTTGTGAGATTGCAGTAGAGGGTCACTGTGGTATTGTGGTAACTCCCCTCAAGACCTGATGAATAGTGATGTGAAGCCTCTGCCAGTTTCCTTGAAGAATGTGATAGTGCTGTCTCCTTGTTATTTTACGTATACTGCCATTGGCTCCTGTCTGCATGCTTATATTGTGTGTCTGTACAATGACAGAACTGTAGTACAGCCCTGCTCCCTGTCATTCTGTCACCAGCAAAACTGATGAAATGTGAGATGGAGTATGTTGGAGTGCCTCCTAAAGGCAGCTATTTAATGGTTTGTCGTTATGGAAATATTTAAAAAACCCCTAATAACCATACTGAAATTATTTAGGTATAAAGGGCTACTTTGAGAATCTGGAGAAGAGAATACATTCATGTGGTAGAGAATAGAGTTTTGTAGGCATCACACTAGTGATGTGAAGAGCTCTGTATTTCTAAGTGCAGGTAAACCGTAAGTTTGTGTATCGGTGGGTTTCGTTCCATGCCCTCTCTCTCGTGGTCGTCAGAGAGTCTTTGTGGCACACTGTTCTTTGAACTAATTTGCCTCCAAAACTTTGCTAGAAGAAATATTGAGAACACCTGAGAGTGTGTAGGAGGACAACCATCTTTTCTGTGTTGAGGTGGATTAAAAAAAAAAAAGGAGATTTTTGTGTTCATCCCAGACTCAACTCTGCACTGCTCTTTGTCTGTTGTATTGACTCTCCAGCTGGGAAATGTTAGTGCAGTAGTCATTGTTGGTATGTATCCTGATTTTAGTTCAGATCAGACACTTTATTTTGCACTTTGTATTTCTGAGTTAATGGTTTTTATGCAATGTTCTTCTTTAACTCAATAACCAGTATTTTGTTACATTAGTGCATCTGTGCATTGTATCTACATACCTGTGTTGTATACCTGTATCCATTTCTTGTTTCTATGCAATGATTGGGTTTGAATACCCTTTTTGTATTTTTTACAGCTTTTTCTGTAGCTACTGACTTTATCTCTGCAGCATTAATATGCTCAGGTCTTAGTGTGCTTTTTTTCTGAGAGCTTGACTTTTAGTCAGCTGAAGTATCACCAAAATAAGGTATAGAAATTAGTTTGTGTATGCAGATAGTTCTCAAATGCTTGTGCAACTCCCTGGGTTTATCACGCAGGTGATTCATGAGGTGGCATTTTCCTCTAGTTTCTTGCGTTTTGAGGGTAGCTTTGCCATAAGGCAGAAAGTTGTTCAGTTTTATAAAGCTCAGCTTGCTTTTTCTGCTGCTTTGTGGTGCTGTTGCATGACTGATGAAAATCTCTATGAATTAGCCAGATGGAGATAGTTCCATTCAAAGCACAGTAGGTCAGATACTCTTTGTGATGGCTTACTGATCTGATTTGCTTTTTTGGTTTCTAAGGCAATTAGCACACCTAGTCACAAAAAATGTATTTTATAGGAGAGAAGGAACATGGGAAAAAATTGGCTAGTGTTACCATGATTAACTGGCTGTTCTGTAAAAGTAAAAAAAATACAGAAAACCCACAGTACCTTAAAATGTGTTGCAAATGAGGCCTTCCGTTTGTTCTGTTAAGCATCTGAGGAATTCGACTGTCAGTCAAAATGCAAGTTTTATACATTTTAGATTTTATCTGAACTTTCCAAATTCTCTGAGGTGTGTGAAAAGGCAAAGGATCGGTTTCAGGCCATGCAAAACTAAACTTGGGAGCTCTGTTATATCTGGAAGGGGAAAAAAAATTCCGATGTCCTTACTTTTGTCTGTATAGATGCTGATCTTAACATATTTTTCTGTTACCCAGACTTAATAGCTGCAGAGATTTGTTAGTTAGATTTGTATTTTCTACTCAGAGGAGAAAATGAGAACTACTCATGAGTAATAACTAAAAATATTTTTCTTTACTACAAACAATCCTGAATTGAAGGTTTTTTTTAATTATGCTACTCTTCAGTCAATGGAAGATGATGTACTTGCAATGAAATGTAAAATATGCGTGATTCCCTTGGGGTCATATTGAGTATAGTGCAGTTGTGTTATTTGAGGCATTAAGTTTACTGCAGGTTTTTCTTCCCTTAGATTTCAAACGTGGTTATAAGCTACCACCCGCCTTGGAATTCTGATTGCATTATACCTAAATACTTAATTTAATCGTAGCTTTTGCTTCCAGTCAAGACCTGGACATTTCTTTTCGGGGTAATAAGAAAGCCAGACTGCAATGGCTGCTGTAGACTGTGTATGCTCTAAGGATTGTTCTCTGTTTGACAGGATTTATATTTTTTTAATATTAGAATACAACATAGCAGGAAATGTAAGTCTAGTTGATCTGTGTACACTGATGAAGGGTTTCTGTTCCAGCTCTGTCTCTGAAGATCTGGGTTGCAGACGTGGAGAGTTTAGCAGAAAACATTATGGATCTGTGGAACTTGTAAGTTTACATAGCCTGTCCTTTGATTTATCACCTTATGCAGACCTCAAATTCTTCTCATTTCCAGGTAAAAAAATTGGATTTAGTTTGACAAATATGCTTCTAAGCTGGACTTGAAAACTGTAGACTAATACAAAGAGACTTCAGCATAGATATGTTAGACCTGTTATTGGAAATCTTTTTACTACCTTGTGAATATTTCATGGTAACAGAACAGAAAGTGTTATATAAATATTGTGTTTGTCTCCAGATGGAAATTGAGCCTTTTTTCCTCTCATAAACTGAAGATTGCAAAATATTAGGGTAGTATTTATTGAAATACTTGCTATTATGTAAGTTATAAACTGTGTGCATGCTCACATGCATGCAAATGTATATAATGTTATATATACTGGCCTCAGAGTAGTGAAAGAGGGCTTAAAACTGAAAGAACTGGTCAGAATAAATGTATTGAAAATGGTTCCCTAAAATCTGTCATTTATCCCGTATTTTCTTCTAATTCAAAGATTAAGTTGGCACTCCATTTTTCTTGTAGGTAAATTTCTTCTCTGCTGGGAAAATAGCAGTATGTCAGCAGTTCAAGTAGTGTTGCTGAGTACAAGGTCATAATGAAATTGCATAAATTACTATAGAAAAAGTACTATAGCAGAAGTGGGGAGAAGTAAAGAAAGTTAACTCCAGTTTTCTCAGTGTGGGAAGAAATCACAAATTTTCTACTAGCTATAGTTGTAATTTAAAGTTCTTGGGTAGTATATTTATTAATATGTATGTAAATTGGTGGCTGAGTTGCTCAAAGTTGCGTTGCAGGAACACCAGGTATCTTTTTTTTCTTTCCATACAGTCCGCATAACAGATGTGGTGTTTTAATCAAAAAATACAAGTGAACTGTTTTCTGCTAAGAGGGTCTTTCATTACTAGTACTTAGACTGTTTTGCTGGAAAAGTTATTTGTAATTTCACGCTTGGCGTAAGCTCACACAAATAGTCGTATCTTTTGGTTGCTTTTCTTAAAATTCTGCTAGTATTTTATGAAAGTGTGTCTTTTTATCTTTTGGAGTACAAACATACAAAGGTTCTTGTTGCCCTTTCAAATTTCTAAATGTTCAGTATTTAACTTTTCTTGCTTAATGTTTTCCACTCTAGCATCTCAATTGCTCGATTATTGCCAAATCATTTTGTCTCTGCCCTAAACATTTTTTCCTATGTCTTTCCTAGTAGTGTACCAGTTGTCCATATAATATCCCTTACAGTTTATATAAGGCACCAGGATGCTTTGGAGTTCTTGCTATGTTTATTTCTGACATAGCTTCAGGTTCAAGGAGAACCTGAAACAAGGAGAAAAGACAACTTAAAAACGTTGTGGTAATTCTTCCACCAAATGAAGGAAGAAAGTATTATCCTAGAATAACGTAGATTGCTAGAGGAAAGCAATGAATTGCATTATTGTTGTTCAGATCCCATTTCATAAGTTTGGTACGATATGTGACAATAACCCTATTTACTGTTTAAGGAATATCATTGTGAGCATTCTCCTCCCCTTCTCCTGCAGGGATCCTAAAAGGTGTTGCAGGATCCATCAGAATTACTAAGTTATCCTTTGCTTTACTGTCTTTTCAAGGGCAGTTAAATGCCTCCCTGACATCCGATCCCGTCAGATCTCGGGAGCTCAGCAGGGTCAGCCCCGGATTAGTACTTGGATGGGAGACCTCCTGGGAAATGGCAGGTGCTGTACGTTCTAGTCCTGAGGACTTCACTGGCACCGTCCAAGCTCGCTCGGCCGTGGCAGGTGAACCTCAGGACTTAAATGGTGGGGCCAGTTCTGCGCACGCTGAGCCTCACCTAAAAAATCCACTGCCCACGTGGGGTGAGCCCTTCCCAAATCTTCGTTGGCGAAGCTGAGCCACACACACACACTGTCTTTTCAAGAGCTTCTTTAGCAACAGAGTTGCAGTGTTCTCTGAATCCCTGGATTGCCTTATAAGACTGGGCAGTCTCTCCAAAGTACTTAAGAAATTGTTGAAGTCTTCAAGTGGAAATGTGAGAAATATCTCGGTATTAAATTTACAAGGATAACAATAACCTGTGAAACAAAGGAATTATAATGGCAAGGAAGGTTTATTCACAGCGCACTGGGTCCCTTCTCCCATGGGAGTCTGGGTGGGAGAACCCTTAGCACTGAAACATCGTGCACCTTATAGTCTTACAAAGTCCCACTCTTTCGTGTTAGCAGGGGCAGGGGGGCGGTGGCACCCTCTTCTTGATGGGCATCCCCTGCGCAAGCTGGCAGCTGGAGAGAAGGGTCCTTGTGCACGAGCTGGTGGGCTCCCCTTGTTCCCGGCAGCTGCCACTGGGGGAAAGGCCACTGTGCTTTAAATAGCTGGAAAAGGCTTCTGTTCATAGGGACTTCTGCTTCGGCAACTTAAAATTTTTCTGTTTCTATCTGCAAGAAACCTTGGCGTCAGTTCTAAACAAGACTGGACGCCTTACAACATCACGATACACCTATAAATTAATTTGCTTGTAATAAAACCATATTTTTATTTCTCATAGAAACAAGCCCTGTTTTCTGATGTTAATGCTGGAAACAGTGTAGAACATCTCTGTATGTTCCGTTTTTCAGCATTGTCACTGAGCGCTGTGTTTGGAGATTCTTGTTGCTCTCTGTCTCCTGAAAATATGGATAAATGAAGTCATCAATAAATAAATGCAGTAAAAGGTTTCTAGTCCCAGTAATACCATACCGCCAACTAGTAGAGCTTTAGGCTTTGCAAGGCTGACAAGACAAGAATCATCATGTCTGTGAGGCCCATTTTTTTGAAAGCAGAAATCTTCAAGATCAGTTTCTGGAAAGCGGACAAGTTCCTCTTCAGGAGTATGGTGTGTTGGTGCAACCAAAATCTGGGACAGGAGAATTCCTGATTGGTACTTGGATCTACCATGAGTGAATCTTTCACCAATTCATGCCTACTTAGAGTTCTTACTGGATCATTCAAAGCCTGTAGTAAAATTGGAAATAACTGGGCCTGATCCCTTCTTTGTGGGTAGTCATGTGATGCCTGGAACAAAAAGAAAGGATAATAAACTTTGATTGCTCATTGTATGGCTATTTTTGGAACTAGAACCTCTATCTTAAACTCTCTTGTAGCTTATATCTAGTGATGCTGATGGAGCCATTCAAAGAGCTGGACGGTTCCGTGTGGAAAATGGCTCCTCTGGTGAGGTAAGTGGCTAAAAATACTCATAGAAAGCTGAAAAAATAATTCTGCTTCAGTGGTTCTTCTCCAATAAAGATGTGTTTGCAGTCAGTTAGTCAGTAAGAGGACCTTGAGAATGCTCAATAGTAATATGGGAATGTAAGAGTTAAGAGTAGTAAGATGATGGGGTTTTTCCCCTCTCAAAGCCTAGATTAGCTCTTTGTTCAAGAGTATGCAATCTAAGAGAAAAGATGGTATTTTGTTTCATTTTGGTAACATTTTTGCTCACCTCATCATATTAGGAGAAAACTATTGATCTGACCCTCCAAATGACACTTTGTAGTCTCCATGACTTTATATTGGTGTTGTGTGATACAACTATGTTCAAGCTGACCTTTGGGCTTTTAAGTTTGTTACTTGTCATGATGAAGTTACAGCTTCGTATTTGCCCCGTTATTTTAGCAGCTGTGCTTATCTTTAAATATGGGATAGAGAAATTGAATGGAACCTCTGGATTCCTGCGCTGCGAAACTCCCGGTGTGTCCCTGCAACCACTCCAGTGACACTTAGGCTTCCACTTATCTTCATGTTTTGTCTTCCTTTGCAAAACTTTTTTATCCTTAAATACCATCTTAATACTGAAAGAAAGAAGACCTCATATTCTTGAAATACATGTAAGGTCTTGGTAAACTTGCATTGAACTAATATCAGCAGCAAACTATTACTGGTGATCCATTTGCATCAGCACTGGGTGCAGAGGTTAAAGCAATTTAACTAGTCTACCTTGCTTTTCTGTAGTGTCATGTTTGCTACTCTGTCTTTTTAGTTTTGTTTCGTGCAGTTCAAAAGCTGGTTAGCCTGTATCACAGAAAGGTTCCCAAAGTGGGCGATGAATGGCCACATAGTAAAAGAATACCTAGAATGGCCTTTCCTTTGCATATGTTAATTCTTAGTGGAAAAGGACTGGAGGGATGCTTGGGAATTTACTTTGTTGTTTCTGGATTGGCCAGTTAAAGAGGAACTTCTAAACCATGCTCTTAGCAAGCAAGGAGTCCTTGGGGATGGTTTTGTGAAGACCGGAGAAAATGAAACCTGGACACAGGATTCCATTTGTTAATTTATGTATTTTTAAGTATTAAAAATGGTGTTCTTCAAATTCCACATTGAAATACCAGCTTTTCACTGAAATTCTAAGCTATTGCCCATAGTAGTGGTACACTAGGACTGGACTGTAGTTACGTAGAAAGAAACGTGACAAAAAGAGAACAGGAGTGAGGAAAGTTTTAATTTCGGCTGTACGCCTACTGTTTCCAGAATAATTCTTGCTTTTTAAAAAAGAGCCTGGCTAAAACTTCACATTAATCAGCCAGTCTGGGCTTTTGCCTATATTTTGTTTTTGTTTTTTGCTTGGTGTTTAATGTAACAGTCTCCCAATTCTATTTCAGAATACAGACTACACTCCGGGTACGTGGCACAGAACTGATGTGCATTTGGAAAACCCAGAGTATCATACAAGATGGTACTTCAGATATTTTTTAGGGAAAGGTAATTATTTTTTCTCTTTTGCGAACTGATTGGAGTTTGGATCAATGGAAATGTAATGTAGATTTGAATGGCTATTATTTCAATATGAAAAAAAGTATGATGTTAATATTAATATATTTTCTGTCCTGTGCAGAAAACAACTTCTTGTTTTATGTGTTTTTAACCTGTAGACAAGGGATGGGTTTCTGTAAGCAGTGAAATCTCTGCTACCTAAAAGGGATGTTTTGAAAACCTTGGCTTGAAATCTCTACCTATCTCTTGGGGTTTTTTT
The DNA here is from genome assembly GCF_047495875.1 of Pithys albifrons albifrons. Classification (NCBI taxonomy): domain Eukaryota; kingdom Metazoa; phylum Chordata; class Aves; order Passeriformes; family Thamnophilidae; genus Pithys; species Pithys albifrons. Next base: position 13,614,447 of record NC_092477.1, on the reverse strand, counting down.
TAATACATCTGTATGTAAAAACATAGTTATGTAGACAATTACATATTTTTTGCATATGAATGCATACATTTACAGCGTCTTATTTGAGTCTGCACATATGTGGGTGTGTCTTCTTTATGGCTGATACTGCTCCTGGTTTTTCTCCAACAGTTCATCAGAATTATATAGGTACAGATGCAGAGAAGAATCCTTTCTTTCTGTCTGTTGTACTGTCTGACCAAAATAATCAGCGCATTCCTCAATACCATTCAATACTTTGGAGAAAAACGGTAAGAAACAAATATTTAACTGCTGCTCTAACTTTTATTGAGCATGTTTATCATACACTTATTCTTCAGAATTCCAGTATTTATTACATATTTTCATTTTATGCAATTAAACATCTTATTCTACTGTAGTAGATAAAGCTAAACTAAATTTGTATATTAAACTTTCTGACAGAAATGTGCGATGTCAGGTATTTTCTAATTGTTCTTACCTGGAATTCTCCTTTTTTTTAGAAATGTTGCCTAAATTGTTCTTGTTTATATCCTGTGACCAATTTAGGCAATGATTTTCTTATACAATGGTAAGAAAATATGCAGGTATGATATGCTTTCACTAATATGCTTAATTAATTTTTTTCCACTTAAGGTCCCATAACAGCCTTTTATTCAAGCATTTGGTTTAAAACTGTCCTGTAGGCATGCGTGATTCTTTTTTTTTTTCAATATACATGACTTTTTCTCCAAAGCATCAGTAAACATACCTAAGTAAAACTAGCTCGGTTTTCTTCTTTGTTTTTTTACTTACTGTTTTTTTTCAATATTCCTACTTGAATATACAGAAGAGGTCAGTATGTCCTGTAATATATCCTGGCTTTTCTTCTTTATAGGGTACTCAGAAAATATGTCTCCCTTATAGTCCCACAAAAACATTATCAGTGAAATCTATATTAAGGTATGTATTTACAAATAAGTGATCAGTTAAGATATTTTCCAGTATTCCTTTTTGTGTAATTAAGAGTTCGTCTTCCATGGTTTTCATGACAGATTTATAAAACCAGGAAAACTAGTTTGGAAAATCTTAAATCACTGAAGACAGCAAAAAATGTTTTTAAAACCTGTTCTGGAATAGGTAAAGTGACAACTTAAAATGGAGGAAAACTCTTGGCACTTTTTCTTCAGCAGAGGGACTGTTTTCAAGTGAATTGGGTGTTAAAGGAGTGTTAAATGGAACTGCAGTGAGTGAGAAGAAGTATCTTTTAAAATTGGGTAGACAATAAGCACACCTAAGGAACTGCAGATTTTGACTAGAGGTGGTTATTATGTGGCCATAGAAGGAGGAAGCAAGCAGTCAAGAAGCCCAGAATTATTTCTTCGGTTGATTGTCTGTATCTCAGTCTCACTGCAGATGTCTTATGCAGAGGGAAGCCAAGAAAATTCCTACTCTCAGCCAGAGCCTGACCACTCTTGTACTCTGCTCTGCCTCTTTTGTGGCAGAAGAGAATGTAAAGTGAACTAACCCAACACCATTTCTATTTCTTTGACCATTATAATCAGCTGACATGTCAGAGCACCCATTTGGAAACTATTCATTCAGATTTAATCTGCAGTTTTTACAATCTCACCATGAGGTGTATTTTCTCAAGTCCCTCACTGACAATGTCACCAAATTGATCTTCTGCAGGGGCTTTAACTCCTAGAAACCCATTAAAGTGCTGTCTTTTGCTAAACAGGTAATGCATAGCAGATCAATGGGCAGCCTGCAGGTCTTCCAAACCTTTAATCTATATAGAGTAGGAACAGATGTCTCCTGCTTTATTGAAGCCAGGCCACTGATTGACACTGCCAGTGCCTGTGTGAGTGGAGAGTTCTGGGAGAAGGGCATATGTTGTAGTGTGGAGCTGCCACCACCACCAGATCTGGATGTTCCTGCTGCTGCACAAGGTTTATGAGAGGTCCCAGACCACTGAATTTGCCAGAGACACTATCAGGCCATTGAGTCTCACTTCTTAAATCTGATTTCCTGGGCTGTGGCTCTGTTTTGGAGTGTCAGGATGGTGAGTTGAAAACACTACATATGTCTTTCATCGTCTTCCCCAAGATGAGCTAAGTGCCCTGCTTCTAACTCCTACAGCACTGGCTTGGATAGTGTTCCTAGTCTGTACTGCATTCTTTACCTGCATAAGTACCTGATTTGTCATGTGTGCCCTCCAGTTTCTGAAGTATCTCTTCCTAGCATCCCTTTCCAATCCAGCCTCTCCCTCCATTCCACCCACATATGCGTTTTTGGTTAGGCATTCCAGAGTGAAGAAACCTTTGTCATCTGTTAGCTTGGGTCCTAACTTTTGCTGAAGCACCCTCACATGTGCCATCCTGTGATTCTCCAGCATTTTACAGAGCAAAATGTAGTCTTGTTTCAGATCTTGTTCCCCATTTCTCCCAGGGTCTGTGTCACGTGCAATTAGCTGCATAAATGTCATCTCCTTTTGCCTGCCTCAGCTTAGATTGAAAACTCTTCCCTGGCTGTTTTTTTGCTCTTACAATCCTTGAGCCATCCCTCAGGCCTGACTGATACTCCTTTGACCTTTCAACCTGTTTGTACCTGGTGTGAATCTAGGTACAGACTGGATCAAAGGCTCTTGGTTACAATACTAAATCTGTTTTTTCTAAAATGATTGAACCATTTTAATCCCTTTCAGAAGGAGCTAGAGCAAATCGTGTCTGCACCATGTTCTAGCATAAGCAACAGTGGGAAGATTTGACCTCCGTGTTAGTTCACTGTGCCCCAGGCACAGTGACACTCCATGACATGCTGCATTTGACACTCCATGACATGCTGTGCATTCTAAAACTTACTGCTTGAGAAAAAAAGGGGAGTAAAAATAATAGTAAATGTAAGTTAGGAAAAACTGCTTTGAAGTAGATATTTCTGTTTATTGAGGCAGTTGATCTTGCTTCTTATTTAAATACCTTTTCTGTTATGTCTGTGGATCTTTGGTGTGTAAATTTGATGCAGAACTTCTCATTTTTTGTTTGGCTTGTCTTGAATTATTTTGAAAGAGAATGAAGAAAAGCTTAAAAAATAGACTTGGTTATTGAGTCCTCCTAAAATGCTCACAATGAATATGTTTGAAGCTAAAGTGAAGGGTAATGGCATGAAGGTCTGTCCTTATAAGTAAATCAGTTTAAACCTGTTCTTGATACAGGTTCTTACTAATTTATGTTTTTGAAATTCAAAAGAAGTTTAGGAAGTGTTGGAGGCTAGTACTTTGTGGAAGAAATGGCAGTTCCACAAAACATTCCACCTAAGAAAGGCTCTTTGAAGAATTCATTTTGTAACCAGTTGTAACAGCAACCTGTTGGTGGTTTACTGTTGAAATCTATACTTGCCCTTCTATAAAGCAGTATTTCATTTGCATTTCAGTGCTATGAGTCTTGATAAATTTGAGAAGAGCCCAAGGGAAATTTTTCATCCTGAGATACAAAAGGTAGGAAGTGACTTTTTTAATTTGGTTGTTTTTCTTTATTATTTTCTGGAAATACAAGCAAATAGGTGTAACTGCTACTAGTTCGCTTCTTTCAATAGCAGGATGATGGTGAGCAGGATTATGTGATACTACCGAAACTGTCTTTATGCGTTGAACTGGCCACTTCAAATCAAAACTTAAATAGACAAGGTTGTTAGTTTTATTTATGTTATCTTTGATGCAAGTGTACTAAAGATGCTGTTTTTCTTTACAGGATTTATTGGTTCTTGAAGAGCAAGAGGTAAATGTAAACTTACCCCTCCTAGCTCACAGGTCTGTTCAGTGAATACAACTTTGTATTTGAAATACTTGCACTGACATGCTTGTGCCAACTTAGAAATCAATTGCTTTTGTTAGAGTAAAAATGTATTATTTCTTAACGTATAAGATCAAAAATAATTTTAAGTGCCAACTTAATAAGTCATATTAATTTATCACCAACTTAGATTATTAATTTTACCCTATACTATTAAAGTTTAAAGGTAAATTATTAGGTATTAGGAACTGGTGAAAAATGTATATTCCCGTGTGTAGGATGTCTACCAAGGGATGTATCTGAAAGTCCTCAGAGAAATTTTTTTTTTAGGTCTTGTGTTTGATTGCCTGTTTATCATATAATACTTGGGTTTATTTCTCAGGGATCTGTGAATTTTAAATTTGGAATCCTTTATGCTAAGGATGGTCAGCTTACAGATGATGAAATGTTCAGTAATGGTGAGTTTTTTACCTCCTTCTTAATTGTTTTATTTATCTGAATAAAAAAGTTGAAAATAGTGCCTACACATGGAAGACAGAAGGGAGGTGATGGTTATATGAACAGTAGTTTTATTGGGTTTTCAGGTTCATGTTGGGTAACAAATTGTGGCGTAGAACCTTCTATTTCTATAAAAAGCTGCTGTGGGAATTCCACTATTACGAGGTGGAAGATAGTGAAATTTCTAGGCTATGTAACGTAACATTTAGTTAAAAGCAGTTGAAGGAGGCAACTTGTTTACTCACTGTTGTTTGTATTACTTTCACTCTTACATTTTTGCACCGTGATCACATTCTCTCACTCACTTGAACAGCATTGTCTTGATGTTAGCAAAAAGGGTCACATGATGATGCCTGTTCTGCAAGGCTGGGATGCTGTTTCTGGAATGGTAGAAGGTTTGGATGACATGAAGAGAAACTAATTCAGCTGAACCTTGGGTCCTTGTGTTCTGGAATCAGGACTAATGCCTGTATTTGGGTTATTTTTATAGATGAGTTCTGTTACTACATGTGGTTTGGTTTTTTGGTTTTTTTTTAACATATCTCTCTCTCATTTGTAGAAACCGGAAGTGAAAGCTTTCAAAGATTTTTGCATCTCTTGGGTGACACAATTACTTTGAAAGGCTGGACAGGCTACAGAGGAGGACTGGACACTAAAAGTAAGAACTCATCTGAAGCAATAAAGAGGGGGCATTATTGCATATGCGTACTGTACATATTGTAGTTAAAACACAATCCCAAAATGCATTTCCTCATATGCATGCCCTGCTTCACCATGAAAATGTCAGGTCAGCCTAAGTCACTGGTATGGAATGCAGTTAAAGAAAAGTATTTGTATGACCTGTATTTTCAAGGTGAACAGTTTCAGTTTTAATTGAAATGAAGAATAACCTGACACGTTACTTGCTTCATGATGGTAGGCTATCATGGCTTGAAGTAGGAGAGTGTAGAAGGATGTCATAGGTTTTGTGTGTCCATATGCAGATTAATGGCAAACTTGGGTTTCGACTCACATAAAACACACAGTGTGGACATTTTCTAAAATGAGTCAGAAAAAAAGGATAACTGAAGAACATTTGGTAGAAGGACTTGAAATATGTTTTGATCTTTGGAAAACGTAGAGAACATATTCCTGCTGAAAATGTTGTCTTCCTTACAGATGATACAACAGGAACCTGTTCCATCTATACGGTTTTTCAAGGCCATGAAATTATGTTCCATGTTTCAACCATGCTACCATATTCTAGAGAGAATAAGCAGCAGGTACACGGTTCTCTTTATTTATCTTTTTTCTCCCCTGTTTATTAAATCACAAAGCCCAAAACTTAAAAAGAAATAAAGCATTTTTGTCTGTTAATATTTTATAACCGTAGACCTAAAGATTTTCGCTACTTTTTTCTGCAATATTGTTTGTTAGAATGAGGCATCCCAGCATCTCTGTTAAGGTATGGAAGATACTTGTGGAGAATGTCAGAATTGATTCACTGAGAAGTTACGGAGTATTGTGCTGTCCAGATGACTTGAAGAGCGGCACTGCTGCAATTATTACCTCAAATAGTTTAGGAAAACTGCAAATGAGCTTTGCATGTGAATTGTAGGAATATTCACATGTGTAATACAAAACTCATGGTCAGGAAGCAATTAGTTCAGCTTGAAAGCAATTCCCCTTATAGTTAAGGTGCTAAAGCACTGCTGTCACATTCTCATCGATTCACTAGGTGGGTTCTTGAGTATTTGTTCAAGTATGCTGTCATCCATTGTGCAAACCTTTCTTTGTGTTATATGATAAAAAATATTTTATAAGCACGTGCATTTACTATGTATCATACATTCATAATGATTTACCTGAAATTACTTGCTTTCTTATTTATTATGTATTATAGTAATGTAGTTAGATGATAACATTATGTCATCCTTTTTTTTCTGTGTCAGTTTTCTCATGCTTTTTCTTTGGACTAATGACAAGGTCACAGAAGAAAGCAGAGGCCAATCAGGATATTTGTTTTTGAAATAATATCTCAGTGTCCTAAGTTTTTTTCCTTTTATGTCAAGTAGTAGATTCACTTTTTTGGAATGCTAAGGGTTCCATGCTCAACTCATGAATTACAAAAATGATGAGTGGTCTCCAAACTTAAAAATAGATCACATCTCCTCCTCTAGAAACTGCCTTCTTGTGTGCACTGTGGCATTGCTAGGTTTGCTTGCTTATAGTTAAGTAATAGTTTTATATTGGCCTTAGTAATGTTGACCGTAATTTTTCTGTTTGCAGTTTAGGAATATTTGTACCATTCTCTCACAGAGTTGTTAAGATACTTATTTATGTCTTTTAAGTCATTTTGTGTCTGTCTCTTTTTATTTTTCTTTTTTCCTTTTTTTTTCCAGGTAGAAAGGAAGCGACATATTGGAAATGACATTGTCACTATCGTGTTTCAGGAAGGTGAAGAGTCTTCTCCAGCGTTCAAGCCATCCATGATTCGCTCTCATTTTACACGTATCTTTTTCCTTACGTTTTCTAATTATTTCTTTCTTTAAAGATCAATATTACTTTCAATTCCTGTATGCTGTTCATGGAAGTGAAAACTGTTTTAGGAAGACATTCTTGCATTCTTTACCTTCAGCTGCTTAACTAGGAGTCTCCAAATCTGGAACATAAAATAAAGTTTCTGTTGAATTGCTTAGAAGATAAGATAAAAGCAAGAATGTGATTTTAAAATCATGTTTTTATTGAAGGGATTTATTTGGATCACTTCACAAAGTATATTTTATACCTTTTCGTAAAATATAAATTTATAAATATATTTGTTATTCATGTGAATTAATTTAGCATTAAATTTTGGCACATTGAAATATTGCCTTTTAATGTTTATTTTACATATTTTGGTATTTTAGGTCAGTGTTTCTCAAGTCTTTCAGACCATTAGGCACGTATTCTCCAGATTTTGTCAGCCTGTGTTTTTTTGACTTTTGGTTGGAAATATTGTGAAGACAATATGCATCCAAAACCCAGCAGCCAATCACTTGGGATTATCGTGGGGTCACAGTGGTAATCTGTAGACCTCAATATGACATTGGACTAGGTGGAATGGAATGAAGAAAACCTAATTCTCAGGCAGACTAACTGTTGTTACAACCCTCTTGCTAGTTTCATCTCTAGCTGATCTTAACTTTTCGATTTAAGCTTTTAATATTGATGTTCTTTACCCTAAAAGAAAGAATAGTCTAGAACAAAAGTACTTTTCCACAATGCAAAAGTAATAAAAACCTTTAGATATTAGAGGAACCTAAATATTAAGAATTGTTTACCAAGTGAATGTACCTCTTCATTAGAGTGTCAGCCTTAATATAAAAGAAATAAATATTTCCTTATTGCTGTTAGGAGGACTTGTCACAATGTCATTGGTCTGTCCTACAGTTTGATTTTTGAGAAACATTTTGAGGTCCTTGATGTCATAACAAGATGTGCCCTAAGTCTACATTCTAAGTAACCCCACAGTTGGTTGATGGAGTCATAGTACCATCCTGACAAGTTTCAATTGGACTACTCACAGAGAAAGGTGTCTGCAGTAAAACTGGGAGTTGTCTCTGAGCTACATCAGATGTGATAAATCTTGCACCTAATGGAATCTGTACTAGCCCTTTGTTCTCATTTTGTTACATACTATAGCACACCTTTTTTGCTACTTTTGCAACAGGAAAAAATAGCATACAGATAATCCCACTATGCTGTCCTATACAGTAGTGACAGTTGCTATATAGGAATTTTCCATGTGTTGTCTGTGGGGTAGGATCAAGTTACAAAATAAAGACATCAGCACCAATTTAGCATGCTTGAAATGTCTGTACAGGTCTGTCAGATGCGACTCAGGGCCTGTAGGAGATGTGTGTCTCTTTTGGAATACCAGCTGGAGACTAGCCAGTGTACTCTCATCTTAAAAATAGCATTGGATGCTTCCATTGAAGTAATGGAATCGCATCATGATAGTGTGGATCACAATTATTGGCTGGGGTCCCTTCATTCTATCTAGAACAAACCCACACAGCCAACTAAGTTATCCAGACTTGCACTTTCTTTGACAGTTTATGAGGACTGAAAATTTAAGAGCTGGGTTAAGGAAATCTGTCCCAGCACTATGCCTCTAACTGATTCTGCGAAAAAATCTTGCAAGGCAACAGTAAGGATTTATGCGATTATTTTTTTTCTTAGATTTGCCTCAACTTTTGTGATTCAAGGCTGGTAATACATTTTTGTGTCCTTGTACTTCAATTCATTCTCTCTATTTCTTAGTATTCTGTTACCTGCATTATTTCATTGGAATCTTTTAAGTGGAAGTTTTGGTACAAACGAAGTTTGGAATCGGTACTTTTTTATCAACTAAAATAATTTTTAATCACAAATCTATCCAACACATAAACCACAAAATTCTGGAGCATGTTTTGTGCTGTGTTTGTAGTACGAGCTTGATTTTTAAAACTTGATCAAACAATGAAATTCTATATGGGGCCTGCTTTAGAAACAGCACAGTCTGTGTAGTCTAGAACATTTTAATATTTACATTTATTAATATATTTTGCATTTATTAGATCTGCTATGTACTACAGGAGAAGAAAAAGTGTATTAAAATACATGTGATCTTTATTAGAACTGGATTAACTTCCTTAACTGCATGGCAGATATTTTTGCTTTAGTGACATACAATAAGGAAAATGATAGTTACAGGTAGGTGCTGATTTTAACAACTAACTTCACAGTGAATTTCTGATGGTCTAGAGAAAATGGGAAAACATTTTGGTGAAGGGAAAACTCCTGGCACACAGACAGGTCTACTCATCTGTATGCCGGGAGGCCAAGTGAATTTAAGAAACTGGAGAGGAATATGGACCTCAATGCAGATGTCTCTAAACTGGCTATAAGTTGCATGTTTCTAGCCATCAGAAAAATTAAATTCTGAAACAGGCATAAGCTAAGGGGGAAAACCAAAACTATTCTTTGGATGAACTGTAACAAAATGATGAAAGACAAAATGATGGGACAAACTGGCCTGGTGAGATCAATAACATAGTGAACTTACATGTATGATAGTTATTTAGATGTATGGAAATTAAATAGCTGTTGTGATAGCCATGGATTGCAGATCCTTACAGATCACAGTTCAGCAGTGGCTGAGCAAACTAGTTCGTTTTTATGGATCTAACAGAGAATTTGTATGCTTAGACATCATATACTTAAAATCTACAGAAGTTTTGCATATTACTGGATTTCTCCAGCATGCCATTAAGTCTAGCTCCAGAGAAGAATCCCACAGCATGGTATTTCAGTTTGCATATGTGGTTTTTTTCCCCACTTCCCATTTATAGCTAAGGTTTGTTTTGAAAGTATCTATAGTGCAGTCAAGAAAAGAATAGTTTTATTTTATTCCAAGATCTTGTAAATACCTTCTTGCAATTTTTTTTAAATTTGTTGTCCTCATAGCTTGTGCTTTTCAGCATTTCCATGTTTGTGAGAGGCACAAAACGTGTTCGTGATTCCAGTGTGCAGTGCAAGTGCAGATACTTCTTTCCTTCTTTTTCTTGTTTTGGTACAGACACTTGGGCATACAGTCCTCATTACCCTTCAAGAAGTGAATGTTGTCCTGATTGTAAGCTAAGAGTCAGTAGATGGGCTAGCCATAGTAAAATGCTTTTTATATTGCTGTTTATTTGGGGGGGGAATATGAGTAACAGTAAATAAGATAAATTTGTCCGTCTTGCTCTCAATAACTGGCTGCTTTTACTAGATCAGTCCATCTTACTTCACTTGCTTCATTCTACTCTCTTGACACATCTTACTGCAGTACATATCACAGAGTACTTTTTCCCTATATGATAGGCGTAGTACATTATATTTTAGCTTGGCTAAATTACATTTCCTTCTGTCCTTTCATCTTAGGCCTGAATAGAACTCTTGTTTCTTCTGTTATTTTTTTATGTGTGTGTGAAGACAGTCTTCCAAGTGGCCAAAATGTCAGTCAAAAGAGACTAGTCTTTTGAGATTAATCTTTCTTGTTTCAAATGCAACGCCACTGTGAGATCTGACACTGAATTTCTGCTTTTAGATTTTACTTCACTCAAAAGTGTATTTCTTTGGCTGATATTGTTGTGGCTTTCCCTGTCATAATTCATTCTACTCTAGTTAAGGAACATTTCACACCTTTTGTGGTGACAAATGATTTATTTTTTACATGAATCTAATAAAATAGACATAGGGCATCTGTGAATTTGTGTCTCAAATATGTGAAACCAATATTAGAATGATCAATATTCATTGCATTTCAGATTGTATGCACAGTTTCTAAGCTTTCATGAAAAAAGACTGTCTGAAGCCATTACAATCCATTAGTCTCAATTCCAGTCAGTCACCACTGGTTTTTTGAGGAAGCAGATTCTGACTGGTTTGCATAACAGTAGAGATGAGTTGAATCTACTCGGACTTTACCGCTTAACTTACTGTGACCTGTGCCATCTGCACGTGCCACTTGGAAGACCTTTGTCTGCAGACTGTCACTTGAAATAGTGAAGAACAATCCCTTATCTTAAAGAAGCTGTGCCCTACTGAATGTGTTGTGTGTAGGATTTTGTGCCTGCCATTCATTCTTGCTGTGCTGGATTCTTTATGAATCACAAGAACTCAGCAGGTCCAGCTGTCATGAAAGTCATTCTGACTCTTTCTTCCTCAGTCACAATGAATTTGCTATTCCTGGGATGTAGTTTCAGATGTCATAAGCCATTGTTATTCAGAAAGGATCAAACATTTCATGCTGTGGTGAATGCATGGATAAGGCAGAAATCTGTAAGGAGAACATGTCTTGTAGGCAAAGAACTGCTCTTTTACAGTTTTTTGAAAAGGACTAGATTTTACTAGTGCCACTAAAAGTATTGCTCTATGAGTAGAACTGCAAAGTTCTGTTCTAATTTCCCTGTATTAGTTTGTGTAAAGGAAGCATAATTTTGCTCTACTGAGTAATTCCAAGTGAATCTTCGTTAGATCCTTCAAAATTCTTATATAAGACATACCCAGATAAGTTTCAATTTCTTCTGTTTGGAATAGTGTCTATAAAATGAAGGGTAGAGTTTGAATGTGACTTTCAATATACATAAAGATTTCTACTTCCAATAGGCTGAAAATATTTTCAGAAGAAAGTGTTCCTCTCTTTGGGCCTCCCCTTCCATCCCCACCTGTGTTTACAAATCACCAAGAATTCAGGGATTTTGTGTTGGTGAAACGTAAGTCGGTTTTTACTTTGTTAGAAACACTTTTTTTTATAAGGGCTTTAAGGAATTGAAATTCTTGATGCTTGCAATGTAAACACTTTTTTGTGTATGCTGCTGATCCGTATAAAATTTGGTTTTTTCAAATCTTTGGCACAGATGGGATGTCTGTTCCATCAGGCTGTTCTAGTAAGATTAACAAAACCCCCTGAATTTCTCTACTTCTCAGGCCATTAAGTCCAAACTGACCTTTATGTTTTCAGAATGTGCAATAATATTTAGCTTTACAATTTGCTTAAAGGACTTGGAGATCTGGAAGAATCTGTAATGCTGTTCATAATTTAGTAATAGAAGGTGTTAGCTTAGTAGCTTTTAAAACCTGAAAATAGAAGCTTTTTTGAATATATTCTTAAAGGTGCTAAAATGCACCTATGCAGCACTTTTTAATCCTGTATGGTTCAGTGCCAGTTTTCATTGATCCTTATTTGCCTTTCTAAATCAACGGGAAGGAAATCTTTGAGAACTGCTCACAATGATTACAATTAGATGTTTCTGTTCCTGGCAGGGACTTGACTGATGACTCATTTCATGTATTTAAATCGTTTAATACCTAAATTGATGAGTGGTTTGTTTGTAACTTTTTTATCAGTTATGTGTTTATTGGGATGCCCTGTGACATTCTATTACTAACTCACGTAAAAAAAAAAAAGGCAAAAATGAGGCAACTAATGAGGGCAAAAGAGGTGTTCTGGTACAAAAGCAAACTAGAGTCAGTGGAAGTTTTCAAAGTTCGTTTAGGTAATATATCTTTTTTTTCCATAAATTTTTAGTAATAAATGGGGAAAAAGCCACCCTGGAAACACCAACATTTTCTCAGAAACGTCAACGCACTCTAGACATGCTGATCCGCTCTTTATACCAAGACATGATGCCTGACCTACACAAGGTAAATGTAAGTCAAAAGTTTCTGCATCCCTCACCTGTGTTCTCCTCACTAGTAGTAGATTTACTGTTCTGATGCTTTAAAAGACTGTCATGTCATCCTAATGGGCACTGAATTGCATATGACTAGGCTAAATATGAACTGTCCTATACAGTTGCATGAAAGTTGACAGACAGTCCTTTTCTGCATAGGACTCTTCACCAGGTGTGAGGAGAAGCATAACAATGTCATACTCTGTGTAAACTTACCTGAGGAAAGGAAATAAGAAATTTCAACACTGAAAATACAGGTATTAGTCTTGTTACCACAAAAACTGCGCTTGCTTGTCCTGTTATGTGTCAGTTTGGATAATTTTTGCCCTAGGTTAGCAATGAGATGATTACTTTAGGGAACGAAGACTTCTTATTAAGGTAATTCCTAACTAACTAAAAAGAAGCTCAATGCTTCTAAAACTAACAAGGTGCTATTTTTTCCACATTGTTTATTTCCCTTACCTAAATGGATCTGCCTAAACTTTTTTTTCATGTATTTGTCATATATTCATGTAGTATGATTGTATAGAACAATGACAGTGGTAAACTGTGGCAAGTTGGGAGGTAAAGCACTCGAGGATTGGAAGAGTTGCAGATTCTCCTCTCTGAGAGGCTATACGATTAGATTCATCGCTACAGGAAAGTATCCAAACCCAGAAAATTTAAATGTCACATTAAGTTACTTCGGATTAAAAGATTTTGAAAACTTTTCAGTTTAAAATAGAAACATTTTTTATGTTTTAGAACATGCTCAATAGAAGGTCCTTCAGTGATGTGTTACCAGAGTCCCCAAAATCAACACGGAAGAAAGAGGAAGCTCGACAAGCAGAGTTTGTTCGGCTTGGTCAGGTAGGGACGGTTTAGGAAGAACCCAGCGAGCGTTACAAAGACTGTGTCCCCTCTTGTGTTAGAATTTGATGAGCTTGCAGTTATGTCAGGACTTAATGCAGTTTTCTACGATCGGGAATAGTTTTTTGGTATTGCATTATTTTAAGCTACATTAAAATAAAATATGAATAGAAGTATTTATCTGTAACACCTGAGGTACACAACAGAAGTGCAAATATTTATATAGTACCTAAACTAAATGAAGGTTGGAAAAATTACACCTTAGACTCAAACCTGAAAGGTCTTTCCCTGCTTCATGTAGCAGATGCTCTCTGCCTCCAAGCAGAAGAGTTCTGTCTTTTTCTGTGCTTTGGAAAAACATAAATTTTCATGGATGTCTTCCATATGTTTTATTAAGATTGAATTTCTTAGAAAATACTTAGCCTACTTTAGTCAGGAGGAAGTTTCAACAGTCTTTCTGCTAAATCAGAGGTTGCCACACATCTTTGAACATGCGAGATGCTCTCTCCCATCTTCTATGGGCTTATTAGTGTTTTGATTCAGTGAGGAGTAAAACTTCCTGATGATTAAGATAGTCTGCTTTGATCTGACAGTGGCAATAAAAGCCAACAGTGTCTATGCTTCCCTTGTCTTTTCTCACTTGTTTCTTCTTCATCCGGGACTGATGTAATGGTTCTGCAGCTTATTTTAACAGTACCTCTTTCTGAGCTGATTTAACCTGGCAGGAGTTAACAGAACAGGAAACCAACCAACCAAGCAAACAAACAAAAAAAAAACCCAACCAAAAAAAAAAAACCAAAACAAAAACTCACACTACCAACAAAACCCAGGTCTCCTCTTCCTTCCCACTGTGTTTTATCTTAGTAATATAAAGAATAGGTGATTCTGAGAAGTTCTGGGTCTGATTAAAGGTAGAGAAGGTACTGGGTCGTTGAGAGCTGGTTCAAAAAAGTCTCAGGGCTATTAAAGCTTGCATTACCAGAGCTGCAAAGTCTACTCCTCTGAGCTTTGCCCACCCTTTCCTCAATCACCTTGAAATAACTAGTCACTAGGAGGTTTAAAACAAAAAAAAAGCTGAATGTGTTTGTAATATTGAAACAGAAGTAACCAATTATTTATTCCCCAAGTTTACTTTACAGAAGTTAAATTAAAACAAGAAAAACGTGGTTATTGAAAGTATTGAAACCTATAAGCTTGAGCCCCTTCCACCTCTCCTGAGTTAAACGCTGATAAGATGCCCGTGTAACAAGTCTAGTTGGGATCCATTTCTTAAGCAAGACTTCTGTCCTTAACCTTGTCTTCACTGAAGTGAAGTCTATTATGTGGGCTAAAAGTTCATAGACACCTGTTTGTGTTTTTCTTGGAGCTTCTTTTCATATTAAAATCCTTCCCTTCGCTAGAAGATATTATCTCTAAGTTACAAACTGTTGTCTTTGGCACATTTCAAGATGCCTTCGAAGCAGTTTTTAATCATTCTTGCCAAACTGCGAATGTATTTCCCCTTTAGTTGTAGTCAGTTGCGTTCTAAGATGGTAAACAAAACTCGCTGATTACTGATTTGGCAGTATATTTAAATCATTTATTTATAGCCCAGGTGGTATCTTCTGACTGGCGAGATGGAATTAAAATGTTCATGGAGTAAAGCATTTTGTGCATCTCTGTAAGCCGACAGTCGTACTTCATGCAAATGTGCAAATGGTACATGCAGCTGATACTGCCACTTCATAGAGACTATGCGTGATTGTATGCAAACTTTGGGGCAATGAAAGTGGTTTTATGTTAGTTCTGAGCTTTGCATTAAGGAATGCTGTGGCAGTTTCATGTGTCACCATTTCATAGGAATGCTGCTGTAAAGTTAGCAATGAAGCTGTATAACATACTTTAAACAGATTTATTGTGCAACTCAGAGAAACTGTGTATATATGATATTTCTCTGGAGTTCTTGACCCTTTCAAAATTAGCTCTCTTCTAGTTGAAGAATTTGTCACCCTGTGACCATGTGTCTTTGGGATGTCTTGCAAAGCATGCATATCTATCTATCTATCTGTATATCTATCTATTTTTTAGTGTGTGCTTGGAAGTTTTGCAAGTAAAAGGCCAGTTTGTGTAATTGATAAAAGGATCCTCTATCCAGCCAGATTACAGAGTAAAATGTGTCGATGTTTAGCTTGTATTATTTGAGTTGGAAGTTTTCCTGTGTTACTATGCTTGACTTTTCTGATTTTGCATTTCCATTTAAAAAGCAAACAAACAGACAAACAAAACCTAAACAAAAAACAAATATGTTTCAGCTGAAAAGATACCTAATAACCATCTAGTGATTCACCCAGACTTTGTTCAGGGTACAAAATTCTGCTTCTTTTCTAATTACTTAAAACGGTATAGGAATTCCAAACTGGAATTACTTTGTAGTCCTAAATTGTCCTTTTTATATAGTCATTAGCTTGGGTATTTCTGACAAAAACTTGATTTAAATGAAACATCTGTTTGTATTAGGCATTGAAATTGAAAACCACTGTGAAAGGGGATACCACAACTAACTTGGCAACCACAAGCTTTTGTAAAAAGGAGGTGAGTGAAACTGAGAAGAGTTATGAAAAATTAAACGTTATCTAGTATGGCATCTGTTTATTTATTTCTGTTATTATATGCTGCAGCAGAAAAGATGAAATGCATAGTGTCAAAGTGATTCTGCAGTCACTGTCAGATTAATAAAGGATGAGCCTGGAGGCAGAAGCGCTTCTCAAGTTAAAGAAAGTGTGGACATTTTTATATCTGAGAAAATCTGATGAAATTGCCATTTTTCAAATGCAGTTGTCTTTTATTTTAACTTCAACAAGTTTAAAACAAATTTCAGTTGTGTTTTCATTTTCTGTAGTACTAGATTTTGTCTGAGGTCATTAGGGAGTGAAATATGCAAACTGCACCCTTCTACATGCATTTTTATATAGAACCTCCAGAACAGCTTCTAAAGTTTCAGATTCCAGCTGGTGTAAAAGTTGGGAGAGAAGGGGCAGACTCTGGAAGGTAAGTACAGCGAAGAACACAGGATGAAAGAGC
The DNA here is from genome assembly GCF_047495875.1 of Pithys albifrons albifrons. Classification (NCBI taxonomy): domain Eukaryota; kingdom Metazoa; phylum Chordata; class Aves; order Passeriformes; family Thamnophilidae; genus Pithys; species Pithys albifrons. Next base: position 13,598,054 of record NC_092477.1, on the reverse strand, counting down.
AATTTGGCAGAAAGGCATTTTCAACTGCACCATATACTAGTGACTAAACACAGCAAACTGAAGCGTAAAATGTAAGCAAATTGTATATGCATGGTGGTACATATGCTTTAAGTCTATCAGTCTGTTGGGGTTTTTTAAGTAAAATGCATAGGGTGTGTTTCCAGGGTTGCACTGAGTATCAGCTACATGTGTTTTAATTCCAGTGTTTCAGGAATGTGTCTTACATTTACTAGTCTCCAAGTCAGAATTAATACAGAATTTCCTCTGCGAGAAAATTAACTCAACTACGATATTTCAAAAAATATACTGTTTGGAAGTGTATCCTGCCAAAAGCATTGACATGTTATTACTTGCCATTGTCCATCACATTCTGTGTCTGTATGATCTGTATTTCTTAATATACTTAATATGTATCCCTTATGTTACTTCATAGCCTTGGGAATCTCAATCTTTCTGCAGTAATTTTCCTCATGAGGTTGTCTGTGCAGATTCTTGGGGGCAGTCGTTGCTGGTTTCTACAGATGTTGGCATCTTGTTAATAGATGGTTAGTAAATGATCTGGTGTTTTTGTGTCAATTTTTGTGTCTGACCATTTTCTTGAAAACGTATGTTCATAAGCTCTGTTCAGTTGTTGGTAGGCCTTTACATGTAGGGGTAGTCCTAACCCAAGTGAATTTATTGCATTTATATAACCTAGCTGCAAAAATTCTGTCTGTGCTAGAATCAAGCCATATTGGGGAGTGACTGTTAATGCAGATTTCTGAATGTTTTCTTATTTCAGATGTTGTTTTCTTGACCATCTGAAAGCACTTGAGAAGTCACATCCAGGCTCAAGGAGTGTTTAAATGGCTTGTCTGATTTCTTAGCCATTGATGAGAGCAAGTGTGAAGCCAAGGGCTTATGTGACAATGAAAGCCTGCTTCTTCCACTAGCAATGACATTGCTATTTTAACCGTTTCTCTTCTGTGTGCCACATAAGGCCATCAGGACTGAAGGAATGAAGTTAGTTCTTGGTCATAAATCTTAGACTTTCCAAAGGAAAGTCACTTTTAGGTTTCAGTTGTGTAATCTGATCCACTACAAAGATAAGACTGTCCTGTGAGGAAGTATTGGCTATGAGTCTGTGGTATATGTAGCAGCTTTGTGCAGTTCTTTCTTTTTTCTCTTCATTTTTGTAAGAAAAAAACAAGTTATTACAAGAAAGAAAGGGTTCAAAACCAGTGACTAGCATATTTTAGCATGATTTTGAAAACATATATGTGGTTCTTTTTTAGAATGTCAACCATCAGTGCAAGTATTTGATAAAACTCTCCAAATAAAGCAGATGCATGTGTTGGAAGCTCTTGATCTTTTGATTGCCCGAACAGACAAAGGTAGGAGGAGTCCCTGTTCTATAATTCCTATATGAATCTGGCTGTGGCTGGGTATGTGTGTCTCATGAGGCAATTGTGTCTATTGGTGTACGTAAGTACATTAGATGCCTCATTTAGAATGAAGGAGCACATACAGCAACTGCCGTTACTTTCTGAAAGGCTGGGGAGGAGTTGGAGGTGGAAATACCTACATGCTAATTCATGCTTCTTTCAAGGCAAGCCTAAAACTGGTCATATTGTCTATATGGCTACCATTAGAACTCGACATTTTTTGCAAATGTCTTCGACTGAATTATATATTCATTCAGTTGCACAAAAATGGGGGGTGTAATTACTTATGATGTCACTATTTTACAGAGTGTGTTTTATTGGTATGTATTCTGTTAAAAGTCACCACATCCTAGAGCTATAGAATGTACTTTCCTGAAGCTTCTGGTATAGAACAACTTCAAGCATTATGCTTTGTGTATGTTTGCTGTGTTTGTTAGATGCTGCTTCTCTTTGGAAGTATTAATTTCAAACTGCCGCTTTTTTTAACGTCTTGTTTCCTGGTTCTCTTCGTATGTCAGGGAAGGACTCTCGCCTCCTTGTCTTCAGACTCAGTGCTGTCCAAAAAGATATAGAGACAAAGCAAATTATAAGAAGCAAATATGACTGCAGAGAAAATAAACTGGAGAGAACAAAAGGTGATTATATTGTTTTGTGTTAAAAACTTCCACTGTGGTATGATGCCAGTAGTTGCCAGGGGCTCTTTAGCTCCCTTGAGGCAGTTGGTGTTGACCTTGAGTGTTTTCTCTGGACAGTTAATTCAAACTGTGTTAAGCTTATATTTAAAAACTTGTATAGTCCAGCATGATATTTTAGAACTTTGTAAAAGTATTGTGCTGCTTAGTAATTGTTGCTGATGAAAAGCTTTAGGGAAAAATAGGGTTTCAGGATTGGGAAGGTATAGGACGAACTTTGCAAGGACTTAAACTGAAATAAAACACACTTTAAGTTTGAGGAACACTGGCAAATCTCCATCAAATAGTAGTGTTTTGTTACTCAAGGTGTTGCTAATTATTTTAGTAGACATAAAAGTTCTCTGGTCGTCTTAAGCAAGCTTCTTTGGAAAGCGTGAACCTGCAGAATAGTGAAAATCTGTGTATTTAGGAGTAAGGGTAAAATAGATTTCAGAGAAGTCACAGGCTTTTGTCTTTTTGTTGTTATCCTGTTGAGGGAACTTCAGTTCTGTGTTGCTAAGTCATGCATCAGAGCCCTGTTGTACTAATCGTCCTAAAAATACAGAACAAAAAAATCAAAGCCTACCTCAACCACTTACAGACTAGAATATTATTTCCTCAGGCTGCCATTTGTATGCTATTAATACTCATCATGGAAGTGAACTGAGGATTGTTGTGGCTATTCGAAACAAACTGCTTCTTGTCACAAAGAAATATAATCCCCACCAGAGTTTAACCAGCAGCTCTGTGCTCTCATCATCTGAATCTCCAGTAGAGGAATTCCAGTATATCCGGGTATGTGTAATCTAATTACTAATTACCTTAACAGACTGGGCAGTACTCAACTAGTGCAGGGGGTGTGGAAAAGGGAAGGAACATGTGTTATCTCCCTGAACCTCCAGACAAATAAAAGTGAGAAGCCATCTGATGGAGTTCGTTCATATATGTGCCGAAGAAATGTTTCAGATTTTTTAAAAATTAAGTTTCTGCTTGTCCTATGTCCTATTTCTGTGCTCAGAGCACATGCCTCTAAAATCGTGGAGTACCTGCAGCACCCACAGTAAGCACTTGAAAAAGAGAGTAATTCTATTATTTACATTACAGGAAATATGCCTTTCTGACCCTCCAGTGGTTCTGACACTGGTGGATGGACCCACTGGAGACAGTGACAATCTGATCTGTGTAGCGTATCGGCACCAGTTTGATTTAGTCAATGAGAGCACAGGGGAGTCCTACAGATTGCATAACATTGAAACAAACAAGGTAAGTGTGCATCATTGAAACTGGTTTTTTTGCAGAGCCCCACGGCATATAATTTCTTGCAGACTCAGTGCATCCTATGCTGACCTCCTGGGAGTGTAATTTATGGAGATCCTCGTGTCTGTTACTTTTCACTTCAATAACTATTGTTTTAGGGCACTCTGAGATATTTGTTCCTTTTGGGATGTGTGATAATAACTCCCAAGAGAGGTAGTTATAAGATACGGCATGTTAGGAAAGAGCCTGTGTTTCAGGCTCTGAAATATTGTTACTGTCATAAATTAATTTTTCTCCTTTCTTAGTCAATAGTTTGCTTTTTGCTTTATCTTTGTGATATCAAAGTTTTGTTGTTTAAGAAATTGCATCAAAATAACTTCAGTTGTTGGCCACCAGTATCTCATTCAGATTTGCCTACTTGCATGTACTGTGGTTGAGATTTTTACACATAGCTTGTATTTCTATTTAAGAAACTTCTGCTCAGTCAACTAATAACTGAATCTTTCTATCCTGGACATAGGGTTGGGATTTAGGCAAATGTTTTGAGTTTAAGAAAAAAGCTACAGTATTTCCTGCTGCTGGGAAGATAGTGATCTTCAGCATCTCTCCAAATCAGACAATTTTGTTTCTAAATATGGCTGAAAAAAAAATTTGACAGTTGACCTTTTTTTATTTTTAACAAGACAAGAGATTGCTCTTCTTGTTTGATGGTTCTTGTTGATAAGTTATTTTCTTTTTAAATGACCTGTATTTTTATTTGCATCTGGTGATGAAGAGGTATTCCTAGCATGGGTGCTACAGTGGAGACAGCAGTGGAAATCTATCTTGGTCTGGATGAGGAGGAACTACAAGTAAAGAATAGGGGTGGGGAAGTATGTCATCACCACCACCCCCATTCCTCTTACCCTCAGGAATCCTTATTTCCTTTAGGAACACAAACAAAGCAGACAATTAATATGAGCTGGGACAGTGGTTTTTGTTTTTTTTTTACAATGTTGAAATGGGTCATCCACTTATTTCCCTGGGTAACAGAGCAGAAACGGCTTTCAATCACTACAAAAAATGGGTCAAAATGCATTTGGTATAGATATGTAAACCTCCAGGTATGTTTAACAGTTCTTGACCTACACAGTAATCTTAAACCAAGAAGTAAACATCTCGTACAAAGGAAGGTCAAAGAACTGCTCTTCATGGAATCGATCTCTAACCCCTTGCCTTGTCTGAGTAGTATATGTGATTTGGGAAGCATTTGTCTAATGTAACCTTATGTTTTTCAATAATAAAGTGTAATTTCCTGAACAGGTGCCACTTCTTGTGGCTGTTTTGGGGTTTTTTTAATCTAAGTGTAAAAGACAAAACCGAAGTTGAAATATGAGAATTTGTGGCCTAATCTATTTAAAAAGTACTGTGGTTTGACCAGCATTGGTTCTCAGTTTGTAAATTCAGACTGTTGAGTAATCTTTAAAGTGTGCATTGGAGCTCTTTGAAAATAACAGTTATTTTTAACATATCATGTTGATTCATAGCTTCCTGAAAGCACCCAGTTTCCCAAAGTTGGTATTGCCAAAGAAGTTGGGTACGTTTTTATTGCTTTACACTGTGAGTGTGGTATTGAATGTTCAGTACTGCACAGAACCAAATTCAAAAGAAATAGATTTTCATTCTGAAAATTGATAACAAAAGAGTCTGCATTTAGAAAATTTTTATCTATATCCTTTTTTTTTCTTTTGTCTCTAGGTATGCACTCCCCCAACTGATTTTATTGCTTGTTAGTCAAAACCCAGTTGTAATAACCACAGTATTCTTTGCCTGTTCAGTAACTTTTTCCATTATCATTGCAGGTTAATTTTGTTGCAGCTATTGATGTATATGAAGATGGTGAAGCTGGTCTACTATTGTGTTATAACTGTAAGTGTTAAGGGAAGGACAAAAATGGTAATAGCTCAATCTGCCTATGCAATTCTTTTTTCTTTGGAATCTAGGTCTGTATTTTAAAATAAATGTTAGTGTTTCATGGTAAGTTTGTCAAATATATTCTTTTGAACTTAAATGCATGCTGGACAGACTAGAAATTCAAATATTTTAGTCATACTAACTGTTTCTAAAGATGTCACCATCTTTAAAAAGTCCTGTTGTTTTCAGATCTGGCTCATTCTTTAGGTAGTTACTGTTACTAGGTGTTTTCAAGACGTGTACAATTTAGCATTTCATTCCTTTTTCCTTGTGTGATGTCCCGTTCTGGCTTTGTGTTTTTTCTTCTGCCTACTTCTTGGCACCATTGCGTTATTTCATTGTAATTCTCTCAATATCCTTTTATAAAATGGCCTTGGATATAGAATCATAGAATGTTAAAGGGTTGGAATGGACCTCAAAGATCATCTGGTCCCAGCCGCCACTGCCATGTTCACAGACACCTCCCACTACACCTGGTTGCTCAAGGCCTTATCCAGCCTGGCTTTGAACTCTGCCAGGGCTGGGGCATCCACTGGCTCCCTGGACAACATGTTCTGGTGTCTAACCATTCTCACAATAAAAAATTTCTTCTGAGTATCTAACCTGAATTTCCCCATTTTGAATTTGTACCCATTGCTCCTTGTACTGTGACTACACTTTCCGATGGAGAGTCCCTCTCTGGTTCCCTGGAGGCCCCTTCAGATACTGGATGGTTCCTGTGAGGTCTATACACAGCCTTCTCTTCTCCAGGCTGAACAGTTTCAATTCTCTAAGCCTATCCCCACAGGGGAGGTGCTCAGTCCTCTTGGCAACTTCGTGGCCTCCTTTGGGCTTGCTCCAACAGTTTCGTGTCAATTTGATGTTTGTCACTTACACTGTAAGGTGATGGATGCTTCTTTTTACTATTTTGTTACAGATGTTTGCCAATACAGAAAGGTATATCCTTTCAGTGGAGGTTCTCCACTGATCCAGCCTTCAGCTTATGACTTCCACTTTAGCTGGAATCAAGTTCCTTATGCTGTTGGTAAGAAAATATCTCTCTTTACTAGATGGTTTTTTCATTACCATTTTAGCTTGCACTTGGCTCTTAGTGGAATGACAGTGTTGTGGGAATGACAGTGTTGTGGGACTAAGCATGTTACGTTCATGATGCCACTTACGCTAAGTTTCTGCATATGATAATTTCAGAAAGTGGAGTCTTGATTCCAAGTTCTTCCTTTGCTAAACTCTTTTTCCTGGTTTGTTTTTTTTTTTTCATTTGCCATTCACTCTATATTCTGCCAGTCCCGGAGAGTGAAGTTTTCTTCAGGCTTGGGGTAGCTCCATGTCCCTCAGTATGTTAGATAACCTTTTCACAGGAAAAGGAGATGCCAGAAAAGATCAAAAATAGTTTTCATGGAGCATCCAAGAAACTTTCAAATTAACCATTTTTCCTTGCCAGATAACTTTTGTTTCATTGCAGTCTGTGCTTTCCCTTATATCCTTGCCTTCACTACCGATTCCATTGAGATCCGATTAGTGGTGAACGGGAACTTAGTGCACACGGCAGTTGTGCCTGAGCTTCAACTTGTAGCATCAAGGGTAAGACACAGGAAAATCATGTTTGACTATTTCTGTGGTATAACTGGGATCTAATTCACATAAAAACTTGCTGCAGCTAAAAACCTAACAAACCAAAACTGCATCTGTTGTAACTGTTCATCTTCTTTGTTTTTAGTTTATAGCAAGTACAAAGAGAACCAGAATGGATCAGACTGCCCTTTATTGGTCGCAGTAATACAATTCTAAGATACTTGACTGTTTATGGGGCAGATGCTCTCCTCAACATCACAGGTGTACCCTCAACTTAGTGATAACCTTTCTATGACCAACCCTCGGTGACTAAGCAGCAATACAGCAATAGTGATGCTAGAACATAATGGACAAACTCTTACTTGGAAGATGGATAAGAAAGTCTCACTGTACTAATGATGAGTTATTTGTCGTTTCAGTCAGACATTTATTTTAAAGCTTCTGCTGCAGTAAGTGGATCATCTGACAGCAGCTCTAAGGAAATGAGTTCAAAGAGTTCTCCTCAAACACCGACAGCTTACGAAAAGTCAGAATGTCCTCTTTCTTCTCCAGAAGGTAATGATCTCTAATCATTCCAAACAGCTATCACATCTCAGTGAAGCTGATCTTTAGTAAAGATGGTGTCCTAGTTTAAAGGAAACCAAAGCGTGTATTTAACCTAGAGAAGGGAACTTCTCAAGAACCAACACTACACCCCCTTTAAATTTAAGGAAAAGAAAATGAACTTTAGTTACAAAATGTGTAGAAGAGGATAACAGTTCTTAACTACTATATATATATATTTATACATATCTGTAACTATAAAACAGACCAAAGCCAAGCCACCCCTCACTGTAGCAAAAACGACCTCAAAACAACCTCGCGTCTCTCTGTCGGTGCGGTTATATTTAGGGACAGCAGGTGGCGGTGTCGCACCCCGGCTGGCCGCGAGGCGGGATCACAGTCTTTTCACAGCAAGGCAAATACAAGGGGTTGTATAACTCATGTGGGGGCAGACTCTTTCTCCTTGTCCTTTGTTCAAAAAAAGGAAAATCACTGGAAGTTAGGTGGTGGTTTCCAGCGATTCAGGTGCAGCTGTCCTCCTCCCCCAACACTAATCCTAACCCTAACCCTACATGGGGAAAATTGCAGAGTGCAGTCAGCTTGTAATAGTCGAAGTACCAGCCTCAAGTCTTATACATTTACTTCCTTCCTTCACTTAAAAAGTGCCCAGCTCAACAAGTGCAACTTCTCTTTATAACTTTTCATTTGGAAGTATTAAGCACTGCTTCTGTTGTGAAAGTGTAATGTTCTTTTCTTCTTTCTATGTTTTAGGTGAAGTTCTGGGCAGAAACCTCTACAAAATTCCTCTCAGCAATCTGGTTGGGAGAAGCATAGAACGACCTCTGAAGTCACCTTTGGCTTCCAAGGTCATCCCTAGTACAACATCCAGTGGCATTGCCTCACTTCCAGCTACACACTCGCTGTCCTTATCTCGCATGGAAATTAAAGAAATTGCAAGCAGAACACGTAAAGAATTGCTGGGTAAACTCTCCTTGTTCTGTGTTCATATCAGTTGCCAAGTATATACTTTCCGATCTTTGAACCATCATAGTTAGATTTGTAATGTGCAGCTAGTATCCATAAATTATTAAAATAAAGAACTAAATGAAACTGTGAGGAAACATTATTTGCAAATAGTACACCAATTGTCTGATGGCATATAAGATGACTGTATTCTAAGCCAGGTAGAAATAGTTAATAATGGAAACCAGCAACAGGTACCTTAACATTTTCATGAATGCTTTATTTTCTATTCAGAGTATTAAGTCTTTTATCCTTTATTTAGGCCTTTTGGATGAGCCCATACCCAAGAAAGAAAGTGCACAGAGGCAAAAAAAGGTTCCTCGAAGACAGTCGGACCCCAAGCAGGGAGCAGTAAGATCAACTAGTAGTGACAGGTAAATATACTGGCCTTACAGAAGAGCCTGAGTTCAACTGTAAATCTTTTCAGAAATGATTGCTTATGTTTATCTCGGTTGGCTGGGGCTGACTGAGACCTTTGTATACCCATGTGCATTTCATGCTAATGTGTTTGTTAGAGTATCTGAATACTGTAAGTACTGAAACAATTTTACATTTTTGCTAAAAACATGTTGATGAGCAAAGCAAGACTAAATGGGATTTTGTGAGAACCTGCTGCACTTGAGCCTGTAATTAACATTTGGACTACCGAGTCTGCACTCTGCAGGGTCTCTTGCTGTTTCCTTCGTATGCTCTTGTGTTGCTGTGTCCAGAATAAATTTTGTGAAGGAACACCATAGCATTTGTCTGTTTAGCACTTCCCCGCTGCCATTTTCTTGTTTTCACTGTTTTTATAACCCATGTTTGTGTAGAGTACTGGCAGAATTCAGCCAAGATACATGAGACTGAGATTAACAAAACAAATAAAAACTCTGCTGCAGTGTAAAACAGAAGGAAACTCAGTTGTAGTAGTCTGCATATGTCTTTAGGATAACTTGATTGAGTCTAGAAATAGCCATTGTTCCTTCTTGCCCTGATCTGTGTGTTTTTATTAGTAACTTTTTTCTTCATCTTTGCAGGATAATCTCAAGCTCTTTTGAGAGCTATTCTGACAGACGTCATCTTTCCACTAGTTCAGATCCTGATACTTTAGCAAACAGGGAGGAGAGCTCACCATCCAGCTGTCCGTTGCAGCTGATTTCTCTATATGATGATGACATCATTGACTTGAAATGAAGACAGTCTTAAAACCTTTCTTCCTTACTTCACATTTTCTTACAACTCTGTGACCTCTGTGGGAAAGTCACAAACACTGCTTCTGATGGGAAATGTGCCTGGAAGTACTGGTGATAAATATTGACGGAACCCATGCTGTTTTGGCTAGCACAGCCTGATTTGGTGATGCTTATATCTTTGACATAGGTATGTTTTGTCAGTTAATGAATTTACTTTTTGTGGCATTCTAACAAGTAGCTAATCAGCAAGAGGTTTAGGCTGAAACTTGAAGTAAAAAAAAGTATTAGTTTTTCTAAGCTTCTTCTAATTTGGAGTACCTGAATAACATGCAGCAAAGTTAATTGCTGTTGTTACTATCATGAGTTGTTTTACAGCAGTGTTTGTCACGTGAGAAGAGGAATTTTATAATATAAATCACTGCTTTTGGTTTTTCAGTCTTAAACAAAACAAAAAAAAGAGGCTTGCAGGCAAGGTAATTTCAAACAGTGCAGTCAGTCCTTGAAATGACGCGGTTCTGGTATGTTCACTGAAGAGCCAGGTAAGTTATGAAGTTGCTTTTATTGCTTTGGCATGTCCATGCACCTTGTTTAGAGGAACTTGAAAACTGTTTTGCCACGAAGAATCGTTGAGCAGAGGAAGTTTTTATAGAAAACACAAAGTTTAAAAATACTTCAGAATTGGAATTGAAAAAAAAACACAAACAAACAAACAAAAAACTCCAAAACCCCAATCCATCCACTAGAAAACTCGTGCTGTAGTGCATCTGCAGATTTTTCCATTACAGGCAGGAGAGCCTACCCCAGTTGTTTTGACTACACAAAGATGCCTCTGCAGGCATCAGCATTAGCTGTTGTCTGCACTTGCATCAGTAGTATAAGTCATTGTTCCATATAGTTGTATTTTTTCTAACTGGGTGTAGGCTGAAATTTCATTGATAATAAGCTAGTTTTCTGTGATGAAATAGTCATCTTGGCTCTTATGTTACAGAACAGGGTTTTGTATTGAAAGCTTGATTTTTATTTTTTTTAACCCTTTTCTCTAGAACTCCTTTGCAGGAGGTTTGGGGTTTTTTTGGGTTTTGTTTTTTTTTCATGGAAGCATGATGATTCCAGCCTTTTTATAGATGAAGTTTTTTAGCTTGATTAGCAAGTGTTTCTTGTTCTATATGTAGAAATACTCCTGTATCCTTGGTTTTATTTCAAAGTACCATTCGTGCATCATGATTTCACTTTCTGTTCAAGCATGGTCATCTGGAGATCTGTGCCTTTTGCAGCCATCTGTCTGAATGTAAAACTGTTTTCACAAAGTATTTTTTTCTCAGTCCATTGTGTATAAAGCTGATTGCTCCACCTAAGAAAATATGCAAGGCCTTATCTGGAAGCATCATTTCTTACTCTCAACTGGAGTGGTTAGTCAAGAGAAGCAGCAATATTTTCAACAGTAATTAGTCTAGGAGCAGAAGGCTGTTACTACTTTAGTGGGTTTTGCACTCATAGGTGTGTGACGGGAGTCTTAATAAGCATCAAAAAGGAAGTACCAGATCAAAGTCTTTGCAAGAGTTTATATTTCTTTTTCGAGAATGTCATTTCCAGAGACTGTGTTAATTTACCCTATCCTTATTTATGTGGGCAGCTAAGGTTTAAAAAAACAGTCTGAAACTATCACTTGGTGCATATTGTCCTAGAGGTTTTAAACACTTGTGTACTGAATCCACTTTCAGGGGAACTGCTGGCACTTAGGTATTTTTAGAACACGAAAGAACCACCTCTTTCCAATAAGGTTTCTCAGTGTAGTATTTAATTTATGTTATATGGGTGTTTTTGAAGAATGTACCAGTGTGTTGCAAAACTTGGGCTTTAGTTAAAATACAGTTTTAACTGGAAACTTTGCTTTACCCTCTTAGGATATCATATTTTAAATATATTGCAGATGTTCACCCGTGCTGTTATAGCTTTATTTAAAATGATCAGCCATGGTTCAATACGAGTTCAAGTGATATATGGAGATCTTAAAACTCATTTTGAAGAACCTGAACAAACATATATTTAGGTATCCTGAAAGACCAGCCCTAGAGATGGAACACTAGGGAGACCAAGAAGAATAAGAAGAGCTTGACAGAAAGCCTGACTGCTGGCTATGATGGTAGTCAGGATGCATATAGATGTGGCACTTGCATCATATCCTAGACATGATTATAGAAGAGAGGGCCATAAAGCAAGAGTTATTTTCTTTAACCAGAAGCACAGCAGTGTCTATAAAGTATTACTATAAATTAAGAGAGTATGGGGGAATGTGTGTGTGAAAGAACCATTGAAGGTCTGTCTGTAATCACAGCATTGATGACATCAGCAAATGACTGTAAGAAGTGCAGGTATTTGATTACTTAAGCTGGACAAAATAAGATCAGACATGTACTTCCCTGGAAACAGGATGTTGGTATCATTTGAAGAGGGAAGCCCAGCAACTGCATCTCCTCCTACCTCCCATCTGAATTTTGTGCTGTAGCTTGACGTAATGGGTCAGGTAGAAGCTGTTACACATGTCACAATGGGAACTACCAGACCTAACAGACTGTTCCTTGTATGGGACAGGAAGGATCTGAATCCTTGGAAAAAATTATGTATCTTCATTCTTAATATATCCAGTTAAGTGCCTTAACAAGGCTTCCACTTCTTGAGTTTTTGCTTCTGTAATTAATCAGTGTGTCTTATAGGGCTAATATCAGACCTAGCAAAAGAAGTAGGGATGGATGACACAACGTTTAGTTTGTTTTATATGACGCCTAGAAATGGTAGCTAAGGCTTCAGGGTCATGGGTGTGTAGTTTACTACCTACTTACTGTATGAGAGCAGCCCAGAATATAGGTAGAAGGCAGAGAATGTAGTAATAATATTCCAGTTTTACTTGACACGAGCCACAGGAACCAAATTCTGTGAAGATCTTTATCTCATTTATTGTATCAAAAGACAAATATCAGCACACTAATGTGAAATTGCTGGCATAACAGGACAAATACCTATTGTATAAGGATGTGGTTTCTGTGTGTTCTTAATAGTCTGATCAGACCACCATGAATTCTATGCCTCTTAGTGTGATGAGTTGGTATTTGCTGAACTAGCCTCTAGCCATTTTTTCTCTCAAAATGTTGTCTTAGATCCTCACCATTCAGACTGCTAATTAAAATCAAGAGGCAATTGGTGGTACTGATACATAAGCTCTTGTGCATCATTTGTAAAGGGCAAGGGTTTTACACATCTGTGGAGCCTCTCCTACTTCAAACTGGTGTAAGAGGCCATGGCTTGTTGAAAGGCAACTGGGATGGACAGCTATACTGTCCATCACTTCAGCATTAGAGCCACTGTTCGTGCAGCAATGTTTCCCTTCTGCTTTTCCAGCATGTGAATGCATATACTCATCAAAACTTAAAAAGTAGTCCTGGGCACAAGTGGTAGCCATGTCCAACCTAAGCACAACCCTTCCTACTTTCACATTGTATGTTAAAGCTGCCTGTAGACTGCATTCTTGATGGTGGCTGGCCATCTCATAGTTGGGGGAAAAGATAATCTTTGGGTTTCCAACTATGTAAGATGGGTGGTGTCCTAATAGGAAAACTGAAAAATCTTGCAACAGATGGATGGAAGAAACTGTTTCCATTATGGAGGGATTGTTACCAAGTTGAACGTTTTCTATCAAGCTAAGATTAACTGAAAGCCCATTCTGGACTCTTGGCTAAGTTTCTGCAAGAAATATTTTCTATCCCAGTGTGCTGGAGTTGTTTGCAGCAGTGGTCCTCTTAACCCCATCTGGCTAATGGTATTGTCACCACTTCAGCACTGTGCCTTAGGCTGACTAAGTTACGGGAATGTCATTTAATTGGGTGCAAGCATTAGACTGTATGGGCAGTTAATTTGGAATGTACTTGTGCCTCCTCACCAGCATGGGTAATGATGCATGGAATCACAAAATAGTTGAGGTTAGAAGGGACCACTGCATATCATCTAGTCCAGTACCCATACCCACAAACCTTCATTCAAAAATACCTTCAAAATGGGTATGCAGCATTTTGAGCTACTCATCCTCTTTGTTCTGTATTTGAATCACAGCACACAGATAAACCATCCAGCTTTGAAGTGTGACTAGGACTCAAGAACCCCAAGACACACGAGCTAAGTTAATTCTTTCGTGCACACATGCACACACACACAATATGCAACCCTTAAGGCTGAGGATTTGATAAGGCCTTCCCAAGGTCAGCCCTAAAGCTCAGTTCGGCTTTAGAAACTGTTGCAGACTGAGGTGATTCTTGTCCAGTTCTTTCTTCCAGTGTCAGCACAGTACACACAGGTCTTAGAAGTGTTTGAAAGTAACAAAACACTTCCTTCTAATAAAAAACAAAGAGCCACGTGCACTTCGAAAGGTCTTTGGCTGTTCATAGAGCAGGAGATCATGAATGGAATGGATGCATACATACATTGTTTCTGGGCTGGCAAGGAAAAAGTAGGGCCTGTTGTAGCTCCTTTCCTGGTCTGGGGCTGTGGTGAGGATTTTTTGGTTTGTTTTGGTTGGTTTGGTTTCTTGGGATTGGGCATGTTTGGTGTTTGAGGTTTTTTTCTTTTTTGTCTGTTTTGGGGGTTCACTTTTTTTTTCTTTGTGGTGGTGATTGTTTTTTGGTTTTTTTCAACACATAATGTACATGCAAGTATATACCCAGAATGAAAAGCAGGTTTGCTGTCTGCCTTAATGAGATTATTTCTATAAATGTGCAAGCATTTTGAATTGATTGGTAGATTCAAACTGGGGGGGTTGGGGTTTTTTTTAGTACTATGAGAGTCAACTCAGTATTTCAGTAGTGCTTAGCAGGGCAGGGCACAAGTACCAGTTACGTGTGTCAAGGTCGCTGCTCCTGCCGTGCTTTCTGCTGCTCTGTGTATGTCTAACCAAGTAACAGCCAGCTCAAGTATGTTTTCTTAAAGGCCTGGGTCTGTAACTTGTGCTTGCAGATGCAATGGCTTTTCCAGAGCTATTGGCTTAGTCTGCATTTGAAATATATAATCCTTTGCTTTTGGATTTGGTTTTCAATATATATACATATATACCTGTATATATATTTGTAATTTCCATCATAATTTTAGAGGATTAGAAGTCCTAACATTAAATATATATATATGAATCTAAAGTAATGGGATCATAAAAGGTGGGGAAGGGAAAAGTCCTATCTGCAAGCAATGAGGTAGTTAAAAATAGTTTGTGTTGCCTTCTGTGTATGAAAATGAGTACCATACTATTTTCATTGTTAAAAATCTGATGTCATGGTTCATATGCACAGTGCTTGCTAATTCTGTTAGAGCACTGTTTTGTTCAGATAGGCTCAGTCTGATTTTGTAAAGGAATAAATTGTACCCTGGGAGCCCAATATGAACAATATGGGAAGGTGCAAGACGTTATGCAGCAAACACTGGTGCTTGCATGCAGGTTAGAAAGTATTTTTGCTCTTATGAGTTCAGCACAGCAGTTTCACCAGCCTGTGTACTGCCTGCTTGCTTCCCTTTGTTGCTGACCTGTAACCGACTGACTCCTGTTTGCTCCTGGAAATGGTGATATTAGCACATGACTTGAAGAGAAAATTAAGAGATTGTTTTCTGCATATTAATTTATAGCTCTATTAGGTATTTATCTGGCTGAATGGAAAATGTTATGTCTGTAAAGGTTTATGCAGAGTGTTAGCAATCTGGAATGTCAGTTTAATTAAGCCTTTGAATGGTAGCAGACTGCTTTGTAATTTAATAATTGCATATTTGTTAAGGCTATTGCTACATTTGTGATCAAAGACTCTTTACCTCTTGTCTTAAATGCTGATGTATTACCATTGTTTTTAATGTCATTTGATAGTGTGTATGGTTTGTGTTTTAGATATGACATCCAATAGAAACAATCCTATCACATCTGGAACTGTTTTAAGTGCTATTTATCACCTTTGTGAAGGAGACACGTGATTTAGTTCTTCATATGTAATAAACTATAAACTGGACCTCACTACTTACTTTCACAGATGCAGAACTAATGAATTCCAGATTTGTAAAGAAAAAAGACAAGAAATTAAAAAGACAGGAGGTAGCACAGAGCTCTGGATTACTGTTTCCATTTGAGTTCTCTGAAGGGCTGTCTCCTACCTGTGGGATTGGTGTTTGTCTTAAGTTTTACCCATCTTTGACAAAGACCATAATCCACATTGGTTTGTTTCCAGGCATCTTTTAGACTTTTGGAAACCTGCTTCAGTGTGAGATCTTTACCCCTTAAATTAACTCTACAAAAGACAGGGTTTTTTTTCCTTTTTTGACAAAACGTGTATTCTTGCTGTCTCCCAGACCTTGTACTTTCATTTGAAAAAGCAACGATCTTTCCTTAGGTCTGAGCCATTCTCCTACGAGCTCCACCCCCCTCCTGTGGTGTAAATGCATTCCTAGCCAACTTGACAGCAATATGAAAGAAACACCTCTGAAAGCCAAGTGTTCACCTCTGTTGGGGAGTAAGACTTATTCTGTGGTCAGGCACCCCAGAAACAGCAGCAGCAAGAAAAAAGTCAAATACTGCCCTCTGAAAGTACCATTGCCCCGACTACATTGTGCCCTTCTTCATGGCAACGAGCCAGAAGGAGAAGGTAGAGTGGAGCAAGGAACCTTATTTATTTATTTACAAAATTAGATTTTAATTTACATAGTAGAAAAAAAGACTCTGGCCCCAGTACAATTAATATTCTCACTTGGCCATTACAGCAAGTCTACAAGAGTGAAAAAAACACAGGAACTGAAGAAATCAGAGTATGGCCAAGATGCACAAGGGAGATGTTGCTACAGGGAGTGTGCAGAAATGCCCACAGACATTTCAAAAAACAGCTGAGATTTTTCCAAAATTTGTTAAAACAATTTGATAGTAGGTAATGGAGATGTCTGCCACATGATGCAATTGGTTTCAACTAATAATTCATTCATGATACAGAGGGTTTTATATCAATATTTTAAAAATAGCCTTAGGCTTAAGATCTTCTGAAGTGGGCCACGCTTTGTTCCAAGGTCTGGCCTTCCGTTCTGGAACACAAAAGGTTGTAAAAATTTCACCAAAGCAGCAGAAAGGAGAGAGCCCGAAGGAGCCCTCGGATAACTAAGAAATCGTGGGAAAGGAGGAACATGAGCCCCCCTTGTACAGCTCGCTGCCTCACAGCTCCAGCTCTGTTCTGCCAGAGAACACACTGGCTCAAGGCTCTCTCAGGAGGATTTTTAATAAATTTCCCCATGAAAAGGCACTTCAGATTGTAATTTATGATGCTTACTCACAAATGTTTGGTGACCAAGGAGGCCATAACCCAGTTTCTTACCACACACAGAGCATTCGATGTGCCTCTGGTTAGACGAGGGAAGATTTTGGGTGTCACCCAGCCATGAAACAGGACTCCAGCCAACGGCAAAACCAGCAATTACAAACAGAAAAGAATAAATAAAAGTGAAGTACGTAGTAATGGAAGCACGTGGGATGCAGTTTTCACATCAGCGTCCTGGCGGCTCCAGCAACACCGTCCCTCTGCCAGGCGGAGACAGTAAGTGATTCTTAAGGCAGTACGGTAGACGCTGGTGCATTGTACATCACATTAACTACCCGCAACATTCTCGCCGCACGTCGGGCGGGAGCGCAGAGCGGGGCCCCGGCCCGCGGCGAGGCGCCCAAAGCGGCCGGGCCTGGCTCCGGCAGCGCCGCGCGGCGTGCAGTGATGACGTACATGGTCATGCGCCGGGAGCCGCCTGAGCCGGCAGCCGCTTGGCCGCGGTGCCGCCGGTTCGCCTGGCGCGGGCTCGGCCCGGCCTTGGCCTCCCCCGGCCCGGCAGCGCTCGGTGCTTCTGAGGCCCCGGTCTGGTCAGAGGGTGCCCTCCCTCCGCGGGCGGCCGACGTGCCCGGAGCCGGTGTTGCCGTGGAGCGATGGCCGCGGGGCAGCCCCAGCCCGGGCCATGCTCCGCGGAGCCGCGCGAGCCGTGGGGACTGCCCGCCCAAGGACGCCCCGCGCCGGGTCGCTTCCTGAGGTGAGCCACGCGGAGCCCCCGCCGTGCTCTCTGCGTGCGGGGCGGCAGGGGGGGCGGCCGGGGGAGCGGATCCGCCGGCCGCGGAACGCCTGGGAAGGAGCCTCGGGGCTCGAGAGGCGCTTTCGGCGGCCTCACAGTAGCCCTTCATTTCCGTATTAGCTTCACGTGTTGAGTAGAACAACAGACGCCTTAGAGCCCCCCGGTTTCTTACTCAGAGGCAGCCTGTTAGAAATCTTTAAGGGAACACCGGCCTGTCTGAACAGCAAATGTCAAAGTTACTATAAGAATTTGTGACTCTATAGTGGCAGCTGTTTCTGTGCATTTGACACCTAGAATTTTCTTGTGGTTTTTATCAAAAATTGCATGCTGTGTGCAGCCTTTTATGGAGCACTGTGCTTTTCTGTTCTACTATTCTCTGTTAAGAGATGTACTCTGAGATCTTATTCTATGAAGATAAAGTGTCTGTATAGAAATAAACACGCTGTTGAGCCCCACTCAGATTCCTCATGTCCTTCAGTTTGGGAGCTTCTATTAATTCGGACAGTGGTCTAATGAATAGAATTAGACCATCCAGATAAAATAAATAATTATTATTATTTTTCAAACTGTTTACCTGTCTACAAGTTTATCTTGTTAGTCACTGGTCCCAGGAAGTTGAGATGCCACAAGACAGTGTAAGTGCATGCAGGTCGTGTATTTCAGAAGGTGGTATTTGATTTCACAGTTAATTCTCAGTGGAAATAAATTGTGAAAATAGGAAAAAAGAAACAGGAAGGGTTTTTTAATGCATTTAGGTCAAAGTGGTGCAAACATGTCAAAACTGACACTAGACCAGCACAAGCTCAAGTCTTTACACAACCACATACAAGTATGACTAATGTATCCTTCACCCAATTTCTCAGACGTCTCTTTTTATCTTCTTTAAAAATAACTGGTTACCTGCTTTGTGTTTGAAATAGTTCAGGAGAAAGGTATGAATAAGTTCTGTCAGTAACTGGCTTATTGCTCTGCTTACGTGCTTCGGTTTTTCCTTTTATCAGTATAATCCATGAATAAACTCTTAAGACAGTGTTTATTTCCTATAATAGGTTTAAAACTTAAACTAATCCTTGGTTTATTGGACTCAAGAGTTGGAAAGTGTTAACCTAAAATAAGATAAAGATGTTAACATTCACAATGAATGCTAACGTTCACTAGCTGCATACAGTTACTTCTAAGTCTGATGTGGCACAGATGAGAGTTCACAGTGCATGCAAGTGCTTAGTCCTGACCTGATGAACGTTTTAAAATGCATTGGGTCACTCTGGTCTGTGTGTTGACGTGCCCGTTGGAATACTGATGTACCAGTGATAAAGATGTGATTCTTGCCTTGTTTTCTGAACGGAACTAATACAGTATTTTGATGTATCACAGGTAAATTTTTCCATAACCTTATGGAGAAAAAGGACTTTGAAGCATGGCTTGATAACATTTCTATTACATTTCTTTCTCTGACGGACTTGCAGAAAAATGAAACTCTGGATCACCTGATTAGCTTGAGTGGAGCAGTCCAGCTCAGGCACCTCTCCAATAATCTAGAGATTCTCCTCAAGAGGGACTTTCTCAAACTTCTTCCATTGGAACTTAGTTTTTATCTGTTAAAATGGCTTGATCCTCAGACCTTACTCACATGTTGCCTCGTCTCTAAGCAGTGGAACAAGGTTATAAGTGCCTGTACAGAGGTGTGGCAGACTGCATGTAAGAATCTGGGCTGGCAGATAGATGACTCTGTTCAGGATCCTCTGCATTGGAAGAAAGTTTACCTGAAGGCTATTTTAAGGATGAAGCAACTGAAGGACCACGAAGCTTTTGAGACATCCTCTTTAATTGGGCACAGTGCCAGAGTATATGCACTTTACTATAAAGATGGACTTCTGTGTACAGGTAGGAAGGACAGACAACTTGGAGTCTTACAATTCCTTGTTTTCTCTTCCGCCCGTATGATTAATGACAATTTTCTTTTCCTGTACCAGCCAGATTATTTTCATAGTGTGAATGCAGTTTAGGTGACTGAAAATTACTTTTTTTTTCCAATTTGTGAGACACATGGTGCACTAATAAAATCATTGCTTAAATAAGAAAACAAGGAGACAAATTTCTTTGTTAATTAAAAAAATAGTAACAGCAGATATCATTGTCCCTGCCCATGGCAGGGTGGTTGGAAGTAAATGTTCATTAAGTTCCCTCCCAGTCCAGCGTGTTCTGTGATTCTGATCATGCTGTAGCTATTGGTAAGCCCATCTGAGAAGTACAGATACGTTGGTTATCCTCCTAGAGGACAACTTTCAGTTAAAGGGGCCTTGTTAGGGCTGTGGGAGCATTTCAGTCTCCCAAAGTGTGGCAGAAAAAGTCATGTCTTCTTCCTTGAAACAAGAACTGTAAGCACTTTCAGTTCTTAACCTAAGGTCTTTATGAAGACCTGTAAACTAGATTTAACCTCACTACTAGTCTGACTTGCACATAATTTCAGCTTCCTCCCTAAACACTACAGACTTCA
The DNA here is from genome assembly GCF_047495875.1 of Pithys albifrons albifrons. NCBI lineage: Eukaryota > Metazoa > Chordata > Aves > Passeriformes > Thamnophilidae > Pithys > Pithys albifrons. Next base: position 13,577,833 of record NC_092477.1, on the reverse strand, counting down.
AGATTTCAGTTTGAACTTAAAAATGCAGCCTGAACACATAGGAACCATTAAGTATGAAAGAATAGTAACAGAGCTACTCTGAAGTGCTGTCAAAGCTTATTCCAATGATTTCGTAATCATTTGAGATGACGTTATACACTAAGTTGGAATCCTGACTGAGTACTCCCACATTTGTTGGTACTTTAAGATGATTACTAGAAACCAACAACCAGACTCTAGCCAGTCTTTCACTTACCTATTCAGCAGAGAATGTTAATGCACAGGAAACAGCATTGTTAAAACTTTCTTACACTTGTCCTGAAACCATCAGGAAAAGCAACAGATGTACAGAGCTGGGGTTTTATTCTGCTCTCCAAAGCTCACAGTTCAAGAGTAAAAATAAACTTTGGGGAGAGAAAGCAAACAGGCAGGTGATAGGGCCTGGTATTCATCTGTATTTCAAGATTTGGTGGACCCCTTTCCTACTCAAAACAAACTAAGGCTTGCAGTGTAGACAGTGGCTTTGGAAACCTGAGAAAGATGAGTCGTGTAAAACTTCTGTTTGGAAGACACTGTCAGTCAGAGGTAGTGCCAGAACCTACAGAAGGTGGTAAAAGGGTATGAAGAAAGTGGAAGGCCAAATATCTAGTAGCTCCATTAACATGAAAATAAGAGGCTTTGTTGTAATGCTGAGACTAGGGCTTATTTCCCATTCAAGCAGCTTGAAAGTACTATTTAATGAGAAAAAGTTCAACAAGGGGAAGTGCCAAGCTCTGCCCCTGAGGTGGATCAACTCCAGGGCACCAATATATGGTAGGGGCCACCAAGCTAGAAAGCAGATTTGCAGATAAGGATCCTGGGATCCTGGTAGACACCAAGTGAACATGAGCCACCAATGTGCCCTTGCTGCAAAGAGAGCTAATGGTATCCTGGGCTCCTTGAGGAAGACAGTGTTGCCAGCAGGTGAAGTGGGGTGCTCCTTCCCCTCTTCTCAGCACTGGTGAGGCCCCACTTGGAGTACTGTCCAGTTCTGAGCTCCTCAGTACAAAGGACATGGACACATTGGAGAGTCCAGCAAAAGACCATGTAGATGATGAAGGGATTGGAGCATCTCTCATATGACAAAAGGCTGAGAGACCTGGGACTTTTTATCCTGAAGAAGAGAGGGCTCAGGATGTTATCAATACCTGAAGTGAGGGTGCAAAGAAGATGGAGCCAGGCTCTTTTCAGTGGTGCTCACTGATGGGACAAGAGGCAGTGGACACAAACGAGAACACAAGAGGTTCCCTTTTGTACTGTGAGAGTGATTTGTACTTTTCTTACTCTGAGAGTGATTGAGAACAGGTTGCTCAGGGAGGACAACTCAAAAGCTGTCTGGTCCTGGTCCTGGGCTGTGGTTGCCCTGCCTAGTAGGGGAATTGGAAGAGTTGACCTCCAGGGGTCAATTCCAACCATAACTTTTCTGTGATTCCGTGTAAATACTATATTTAAGACGAACAAAGATGAGTACAGGATTGGAGATGTTATTTACTCTGTGCTTCCAATTATCCTGTTCTCTTATCTTCTAGGATCAGATGACTTGTCTGCAAAACTGTGGGATGTAAGCACAGGTCAGTGCATATATGGTATCCAGACACACACTTGTGCTGCAGTGAAGTTTGATGAACAAAAGCTTGTAACGGGATCTTTTGATAACACAGTAGCCTGTTGGGAATGGAGCTCTGGGGCAAAAACACAGCATTTTAGAGGACACACTGGTGCAGGTATGTTGAAATTTTCAATTTGTAGTTTCACCAGTCAAATAACATATCATCATCATCCAACAAATTATAATTTAGTTAGATCTGCATATTCGCTTTTTTGGTTTTTTTAAGTCTCTGTCCTCAGTCACCTGAGTCAACCTCAGTGCTCCCGTGCCAGGGGAAGTGACCAGAACAGATCTAAATCTGACCTTGAATATGCCAAAGCTTAACTTAACCATGTGGTGTTTTGCAGTTGCATGGAAGTAACACTAAATGCCATGGTTCTTCAGTAGTTTGGTGTCTGCCAGAGAGATGCAGACCTTAGGTAGCACATGGCTGGGGCCATTCTTTATATCCCCAGACTGTAGATGAGCTTACAGCAAAGAGAAATACAGGACTTGGGAATTTCTATTTGCATTTCCCTCATATAATTAAATTCTCTGGCCTCTGCTTCAAAATATCCTCCACTCAGCTGCAGATCTGTTCCCCTGTGAGTGAAGAGATCTATCAAGTGTACTAATCCTGCTGGAATTGTCTTACTAGAGCTCTGGAAATAAGAACTACCTAAATTTACACTTTGCCATAATCCAGCCATAAAGGAACCACTGATGTATGTGCTCTTAATTTGGACAAAAACTACAGTAATTTTCCACTGTAAACTTAAGAATACAGAGCAGCAATTCATGTTAAAAGATAAAGTAGCATATGAATAGACAGCAAATTCATAGACAGGCAACTAGTTAGTATCTCATAGAAAAACATAGAGATTGATAATCCCTATTTAGTACCTCTTTCCTTGTAGTTTTTAGTGTGGATTACAGTGATGAACTTGATATTCTGGTCAGTGGCTCTGCAGACTTCACTGTGAAAGTATGGGCCTTATCAACAGGAACGTGCCTGAATACCCTTACTGGACACACAGAATGGGTCACTAAGGTGGGATACTGATTTCTAATTAATCTTGCAAATTCTTGCACTAAATTTGTAACATGTTCTAAATTTTGTTTTCCTAATCCTAACCCTACAAGTACTTGTAGAATCTGAATTACATCTAGAAATACTGCAAAATAATATTTTAGTAGGAGAAATATTTAAGCTATAATTAAACTTTTCCAACCACTGAAGGTATTCCAAAGCGGCTGGAGAAATATTAAGAATCAATGTCTGATTGAAAGACTGAATAAAAACTGGGTCTGAAAGAATGCTGCTTTCAGAATTGCACAAAAAATCCAGTGATCTCGATAACAAAAATCTGAGCACGAAACAGTATTTTTCTTCTGATTATTTCAGAACTTGGAAGATGTGGGGGTGACTCTACAGATGAAGGATGTATGTGTGCTTATTAATAGACTGAAGTTGTCACTTGTAGGAACAAGAAAATTGTAAACTAGTTTTCCTTTAGTTGCTAAAAGTATTTCTATTGCCTTTATACAAGGGTACAGTATGCAGGTGGCTCATGAAGTGAAAAGTGCAAATGAAGGTTTTGTTATTTAACAGCAGCATCATCAATTATTACATCCTTCAATTACAGGTAGTTTTGCAGAAGTGCAAAGTCAAATCTCTTATGCATAGTCCTGGGGATCATATTCTGTTAAGTGCAGATAAGTATGAAATCAAGGTATGTGCCATATATCACATTTACATCATTTTGGTACACAGGGAAATAAAATGCTTGAGTGCTTTACTAAAGTTTGTAAATAATATAAGGCTTTATTTTCTCCCACAATTTCTGCTTATGAGGCTGCATACAAGGCATGAAATGCTTTGGAAGCTAATTTTTCAACACTTATCTTAATATTTGGATTTAAATGATGGTTCTGCACGAATGGCAATGCCTACTGTGCCAACTTGACAGTGAAGCACTTAATGCAAGTACTGTTACTGCTGCAGACTTGTGCCTTGGGGAGCGCTGGAAGTGCTTCGGAACCAAAACACTGTAACGTTTCTGTCCCAGCTGGAGGGTTGGGGGGGCGGGGATTGAGGAGGGAGGCGTTTGGCCCTTCTTTAGAGCACTCGTTTTTACTGGCACTTTTTAGGCTACAAACAGCACATACTGCAACAATACTGTAAGACAAGTCACTTGGAGAATTGATGCTGGTACCTAAAGGAGATAAAGATTTCTGAAAAAAACATGCACGCGTTTACCTAGTGCCTAAAGAGACTGAGGCTTGCTCTACTAGTGTTAAGAGTTTATAATGCAATTTTTATGGTCTTAAACTGTGTTTTAATTGTAGATTTGGCCTATTGGAAGGGAAATAAACTGCAAGTGCTTAAAAACACTGTCTGTTTCTGAAGACCGCAGCATCTCCCTACAGCCCAGACTGCACTTTGATGGTAAATACATAGTGTGCAGTTCAGCACTAGGACTATACCAGTGGGACTTTGCCAGCTATGATATTCTCAGGTAAACCTTTCAGTTTAGGATTCAGTCTTCATTAAAGAAATAAGAAGTAGAACATACTGGTTTTAATAGCTTACTTTAAAGTGGACCAAAGGAATCTCAATAAAAATTCTGTAAACATCTTACTTCACACATATTGCCAGGTCAAATTCTAATTTCTTACCTGAAAATATGAATCATTTGATTGCTGTTTTGGTTTCTGATCACATGCTACTCCTCTTTCATATTTTCATTCCGTACGCTGAAGTGTTTCAGTATAAAACTTAAATCAAACTTCAGGGCTGGAGCTGTTAAATGTTGCCATAGAGACTGCTGTAAGAGAATCAGGCAAGACATTTATGGGGGTCCTTTAGTCGAACAAGAAATTAAAAAGGCTATTTCTTTAGAGCACTACGGATCTATCATTCTTGATAATTCAGTGGAATGATAGGGAAATCTGTCAGACTGCAGTAAGGATCAAACGTGATGACATTGTTTCCATAAAAAGAATGAGGCTGTATCAGTTAGTTAGAAATGATGGTGTCAGAGATTGTAACTTACTAAAGAAAAAAATGCATTTCTGAACTGCTAGCGGATAACTGTAATTCAAATGGCCTGAATAGTTGTGAGTATCTACCATTGAAAGATCTACTCCAAAAGAAGTGCTTCTTGTCAGAAAAAATAACTGAGTCATTTCACCTCATAGTTTACCCTCTTTTATGGTTTCAAAAGAGAAAGATGTTCTCTTACTGCTGAGAACAGGTTTCATCTCCATACATTTCTGTGCCTCAGTTCTGTGCTTTATGTAATGCTGTGATCAAATGTACAGTCAGTTGTGAAAACTCAGCTCTTTAATTTCTGTTCTAAGTTTTATTTAATAATGGAAAATATCATAAAGGTGTTACTTGTATTTCTCCCTGACATGAAAATGCTTACCTTGGCATAAAACATCAGTAAACCAGCATTCTGTTAAGGCCTAAGTCTTGGATGATTTATGTTACCTGCCTATCACAAGAAGGCATTTCTGTGTTTTACTTGTGCCTTTTAAAAGAGTGGTCAAAAGAATAGTAAGAGGTTTTATGTCCTAAAGATATTGAGACGTGAAATCTATATGGAAATTTGCTGTAAAACACAAGTGTATTTGCTCCTTTGTGTGTATCTGGAAACAAAGCTTTTTTTCCCTTGTGCTCTGCAAAACAGTCCCTTTCGAGCCCCAACTTTTATTTATGTTCAGAAGGGTCTTTACTGAATGCACAAAGTCAGAACTGAAAGCACAGGCCTGACTGCAGCTAAGTGTTCAGTTGCTTCATTTGTAAAATTGGCATCCACTTCTTTCTAAGTTTTTTTCAGAAGGATGAATATAGACATCTAAGAATTTAGTTTAGTAATTCAAGCTCATGACTACATTGTAAGGGAGTTTCTAACACTGTTTTCTTGTCTTCTAGGGTTATAAAACCTCCAGACTTCTTAAATGTGTCCCTGCTGGGCTTTGGAGAGATATTTGCTCTACTGTTTGATAACAGATACCTGTATATAATGGACTTGAGGACAGAAAAACTAATAAGCCGCTGGCCTCTACCTGAATATAGAAAATCAAAGAGAGGTTCAAGTTTTTTGGCTGGTGAAATGTCTTGGTTAAATGGACTAAATGGCCAAAATGATACAGGCTTGGTTTTCGCCACCAGTATGCCAGACCATAGTATCCATTTGGTGCTGTGGAAAGAACATGGCTGAAAAGGTCACGTATGCAGAATCTTCAGGAATATATGGACTATCAGCAGTGTGTCCATAAAATGAGACTTTGCATGAACCAAAGTTGCACACCCAGTGGTATCATCATGCAATGCACAATCATTTACTTTTATTTGGGCATTTGGGAATGGGTTGTTTTGGACATAATGCAATACAGCATGTTAACAGTATTCACCACGATATTTTGTCTATATTCATGTTTAAATATACCTATTTGGATTCTTGTAATGTTTAAAACATTCAAAACTGCTATCAAGTCTGAAATGAAACAGTGCTTGACCTGACTTCTGACCTATTTTTTTGTTGTTGCAACAGAAGACGAAGCTCTTATTTTCAAACCATAGACTTTTGTACATGTACCAGCAAATATTGGTTACAGTGCATGGCTGCTTAACCAAAATGAGAAGGTAGCAGACCCTTTCTCTCTCCAGAGTCTTTCTCTTCAAAATGTTTTTTTCTCCTGGTAGCTTTAAATACTTAGCCTTTGAAATAGAAGAATCAAAAGAGTCTTTTAACTAGGATCAGAAGTTAACAATAATAATTTGTTTATGTTCAGGAACATGTCAATATTATCTTTCCTCAGCAAGAATGGGGCAACTTTTCATCTCTGACAGAGCTTGCCATCACAGTTAACCCTGGAGAACCTCTTGACAGTGTTCATAACTCAGAATGGCTTGATCAGTATTTTATAGTCCTTATTTTCTATAGTTTGTGTTAGAACATAATTTAGTTCACAGATAGGTAGAAATACAATGAATGGGAAGGTGATGCTCAATTTCTACAGCAAGTCACATTCATGTATAAAATTATGTCTGCCAGCCATTCACGTTTTCCAAAAGTTGCAGTTAATGTAACACGCTTAAAGTACTTGCTACATCTAGAGATGAACAGCAGGAGCAAATGGCAGAATGCCACATCTCTGGGGAAAAAGAATATCAAAAGTCTGAAGAAAAGCACAGGAGATGAAAAAAGGTCTTATTTCTCATCAGAGACCTGGTGTACATAAGGTACCTGTTGAGTAGCAAATACTTGTCCACATACTTCTGTGCTATTTGACATGTACCTAAAAGCTGTATCTACAACATCACATGCTTTGGAAGTGGTTTAGGTTGGTTTCCCCTCCTCCCTTAAAATAAAATCTCCCCTTAATGTCTTTTTTTTTTAACACAACGTGAAAACAGGAGTTTTCTTGAAGATTGGCTCATGTCCTTGAAAAGACAAAACCATTAGCAGGACTACTGTTAGTATTTATTGATTTTTAATTTCCACTCTCCGAGGAGACCTAATTTCACTCAGTACTGAATGAAGGCCAAAGTTCCTCAATTGCTGCAGTATTAATTACACGCAAGAATCAGTGTTTGAGTGATGCAGGAGGAATTGCATGAAGTCACAGTGGAGCAGTGTCTCTTAAATACAAGGCCAGAGTTTTAAGCACTCAGTTTTCCACCTTTATTCACAACAATTTACTTTGAAAAATGTGCTTGTAGTCAAGGATTTTAAAAAGCTGAAATCAAATTCACAACTCTCAAGTCAAACTGCACTCAAAAGTGAAGGAAGCTTACATGAAATAGAAAGTTTTCAATAATCTGTCTTGAAACCCAGTTTTCATCATGCTTAATGTGTATTACACTGTGCATGATGTGTGTGGTAACTCAGCTTCCTCTGAAGAAGCCACCTATAAAACAGTGTTAACTTTGAAAGGTTAAACAGGGGCATGCCAGAAATGTCTTTGTACCCAGGTCGGTGAAACAGGAAAACCTGGGTAACTACTTTATTAGCAACTGTGATGATTCAGAGTCCACAGAGAGGTGGAACACAAGATGGCTGAGAAACTGAAAGCCAAGTTCAGCCTTCCAGAAAGAATGGTGTGGACCAGGAATGTGGGGGGCAAGGGGAGGGGAGCCACCGCTAAGTGTGCAGCTACCTAAGCAGCAGCAATAAAGAGCAAGTCAGACTCATTTCAGCCTCATGCAGCAACCCAGCGGTCACAAACTGCAAGAGAAATCCACTGTGAAGTTGAAGTCTGAACAGGTTGCCCAGGGAGATGTGTCCAGCCGACCGAGACAAAGTTCTGAGCAAACCATGATATGCGTTGGACCTCATTCCAGATGCCCTTTCCAAACTACAGGAGTCTAAAATTCTAAGCAAACCTGTTGCCAAGTGAGACAGCACCCCTGCAGCAGGCGCCTGGGCTGTGTATGCAGCTGCCAGTCTGGTGACAGACTCTGGGAGGTTCTGTAGCCACTGTGAAGCAAATGCTCCGGTCTGCCAGAAGCTGTGAAGTGGCAGTTGAAAAGAGATTCTGCCACAACTATTTCACAAGTTGCAGAACATTTTAAATTATATCAGAACTCTAAATTCTCCTTTTCTACATTGCCCCAGAGTATGCAAGCAGAAAGCAGCATGACAAGTATCCACAGTACACACTACACTGCTTTTTCCTACCCTTTTAGTTTTACAAATGAACTTTTAACCTGTCACCATAACTGCTAGTAATTATGAAGACAATGAGCAAACAGTTATTCACAGACTGTCTCTTGAAGATCTCCAAGTAAAGTTCCTCTTGGACATCTACTAGCTAATGATACTAATCCACTAATGACAAAGCTCCTTAAGGGTGTGTGCCACCACAAAACAGAAGGAATGAAAATGAAAGTGTAAATTTCTACTGGTGTAGAAATTTAAAAAAGCAAATCTGCTCTGACAGACACACTTCCCTCTGTCAAGACACCATTGTCAGACTCCCTGCCCCCAGATATGCCTTCATAGGAAGCTTCTAAATAAAGTGCCACAACAGTACAACACATACGGCCTTGGAGACTTATCAAACATAAAATATGTGACTGAAACTGTGAAACTACTGTGAGGGTTTTTTGTTTGCTTTGCTTTCCATCTGGCCCTTCAGTAGAAGTCAGTAACTACTTGGCACTATTCTTAGATGGATGTTTGGAAAAGATGCAGCTTCTGTACCCTTACACCTACATAAGGAACAATGTAATTCAACTTACCCATCACATAAAGAACTAAAATCCAACTTCTGTCTAAATTTCATGGAGAAACATTTTCTTACGAGGCTTCAAGGTACCAGGAAAAACCCAAGAAGCTAATACGTTTCATAAGGAGTTGTTCAGCCACACATTTTGTTTTCCTACTTGAAATAGCGTCTTTTCAGTTCACAAAAGTCTCTTTAACATCAGTCTGTATCCCTTACCTCTGTTTTAAAGCTTTCCAACACAATTCAGCACTTACCACTTAAGTAATTCACAACAGCTATGGGAACAAGAGTGATCACTCTCCTTAAACTTACCTGCCTCAAAAACCCAGCTGAACTGATACTGGGATCCACAAAACTCCCAGTGGCTGTTTAGCATGACAGTACATCAACACTATTTCCAAGAACATAAGGAGTTCATTTCTTTAGTTGAAATGTAGATCTAGCTCAATTATTTGTTAACCTTTTACTCAATTGGTGCCTACAAATTTTGTATCTAGTGACATACAAACTGCAAGAATTAAGCATGGCAGGTTTCATACTGATGACTGTAGTTGTATTTTTAGTACATAAGTTGAAAACTGATTTGCATTATTTCAATCAGTTGAGAAATTCTGACTTTTTAATTTGTTTTTTTTTAATGGAAAACAAATTTTACATTTTACAGAAGTAGTACAATCTACATTGAACTTTGGTATCATTAAATGACTCATGGCTCTTCTAGAGATTCCCTAAAGAATGACTGCAAAATGTAAACTTCATGTGGAAATCATTTTAACCTGATCTTCAAATGGTATCCTCTGTCTCCCCGCAATAAGGGTGGCTCTCCACTTTCCCTACTTAGAACCAAGGTTTCACTTGTGAGCTTACAGTATGGTTTGAGATAGCACCTTGTTAACATTCATGATTAAGGATGAGTTATATCTCCACAGGGTTGTATCCTTGATGAGGGATTCTCTGGGAAGGTCTCTTTGAAGGGGCTTCCGACAGTGATAAATGAGGGCCACATCCATGGGAACATTCACACTGTTCCCATAGGCACGTAGGACAGAGTGCACTGAAGTCTGAATCACCTTTTGGGGATCAACTATCATTTTCCTGGGATTGAAAACATCTTTCCTGTCAGGCTCTCTATGAACATGTTGTAATACATCAACACCTGGCACTGTACTCCAGGATGAGATGTTGAACGTGTGAGTAGAGATGGTTTCTGGGAAGATGTGGTTCTCAAAGAGGAAAATGCCAGTTCCTGGGTTTTGTTCCTGAAGGCTGCTCATCATTGTTTTCCAGTCTGGATGCTTAAGGGGAAGAATTATTTCATCAGCATCATTAAGAACCACAAACTTGCTCCTTTGCATGTTACGGTATATACAGTCATTTAGAGCTGTGATTTGTCCATAGTAGCCAATGTCTTTTGCATCCATAGAAAAGTGCCACTTAGAGGAAACCTTGAGGTGTGAGTTTATTGGCCAGGGAATTATCTCTACAGTTCCTTCTTCTACATAAAACTTCAAGACTTTCTCCATCAGATGGCTGCAGTTGTTCTTATAGATCAGCACTTTCTGTGCCCCGAGAATCTTGTACATCTCCATACTCTGGATGAACTGCAAGACATTGTTGTAGTTCCCAAACATGGCAGAGATGCACACAGTGAAGTCCACAGCAAAGGGCTCAGCCTTGCGGTTTTTAATTTCAAACCTTGGCAGCTGGTCAATACTACCATGTGTGGATTGATGAATTGATACATGTGTTGGATCACAGTTTTCAGGTTCCAAACAAACTATATCTGCTGCACCGTAAGGGAATCCAAATCTGTCTGAGTGAACATCGATCTTTGCATTTGATACGTAGATCTTTCCATTGGGCTGACAGCAGAACCAGCAGTATAGTTGTTTCACATCTTCATGGTGAACAATCCCAATCACACGAGTGACTTTGCTTTCTCTGTCATCAAAGTATGGGGATATAATAAAAGTTTTGTTACCTTCTAATGGTGTTATTGTGCTATTGGCAATTTTTCCTCTACAGAGCTGAGCTGCTGGACTGGCAGTTGCTGCCTGGGGGAAGATTTTTCTAGTTATTGTATTTGGTAGCTGAAGATCTTTCCAGTAGCAGATAAAAATGCTTGCAAAAATAAGAATACATGCAACAACAGCACAAATATGCTTTTTTCCACAGTGTATCATTGCTGAATTTCACAATTTGCAAATTAATACACTTTTGTACTCAGTCTTCGATTCACTTTCTCTAAAACAAAAGAAACACACACAAAAAAGTGGATTTTAGTGATTTGCCAAAAAAGGAGTAATGTTTTGTATTAGCCTATACTCTCTTAAATACAATAGTTACTGTTTTGATACCTCAAAATTTAGTATGAAGAGATCACTTTTCAGAAAAGCTTGGAAAAAATAGAGAGATTCTCTTACACCTCCTCGTTCCAAACTTTATTATATTTTGTTCTGCAACTGGGCCCATTGCAACAGGTTCAGCTGTTTTAGTATACAGTAATGGTAATACAGTGTAATTTGAATCACTTGGAGGCCTGGAAGAAATTTTATGTTAGAGAGAACCCACATTCTTTATCATTCATTGTTCTGAGAAGTTTGTGAAGCTATAGAATTATCCTTTCCCCTCTTCTTCCTAAAAGGGTACTGTGAGCACAAATTCAAACAGCATTATTTTTTATTGTGTAGCAGTGAACTTGTCACAGTCTCTCATTGTCCTGATTACCAAGTCATAAAGAAAATGTTTTCAGATCCTAGTGTGTTTTAGAGCCTAGTAGTATCCTGTGGTATTCAACATTGTCTAGGAGAAGAGGCTTGAAAATAACGAGCTTTTCATTTTTTCAGGTGTCTGAGATTATCTGAAATGTAAATTGCTTTTTCCACTAGATATGCTAAGTCTCAGACCACAACTCTAAACTGGCAGTTGATTTCAGTAGGACTGAGAAGAAGGTCTTGAAGGCATTGCTGGACAAGAAGCTTGACGTGTCCTGGCAATGTGCACTGGCAGCCAAGAAGGCCACCTGTGCCCTAGATTGCATCAAAAAAATGTTCTCCCCTCTGCTCTGCTCTCACGAAAGACCACCTGTAGCACTCCATCCAGCTCTAGGGTTCTCAGCATAAAAAGGACGTGGACCTGCTGGAGCGAGTCCAGACAAGTCCATGAAGATGCTCCGAGGACTGGAGCCCCTCTGCCCTAGAGCTGGGGTTTGTCCATCTAGAGGGGAGAAGGCTCCAAGGTCCCCCTTCCAGTGCCTAAAGGGGCTCCAAGAGAGCTGGAGAGGGACTTTGGACAAGGGCCTGTAATGACAGGATAAGGGGAAATGGCTTTCCACTGCCAGAGAGTGGGGTTAGATGGGATATTGGGAAGAGATTCTTCCCTGTGAGGGTGGGCAGGCCCTGGCACAGGGCGCCCAGAGAAGTTGTGGCTGCCCCATCCCTGGAAGTGTCCCAGGCCAGGCTGGACGAGGCTTGGAGCAACCTGGTCTAGAGGAAGGTGTCCCTACAGGGGACCCCTGGCAGGGGTTGGAACAAGATACCTACAAAGTCCCTTCCAACCCAAACCATTCTATGAATCCATGAAACCTTGTTTATTCTACCAGGGCGTGAGGGCGTGATATAATGTGGCATATATAACAATGTGTCAGAAAAATTAACAGTTGTCTATACCATCTACAGGTGATGTTTTGTCCTCCCCTTGAAAATCCAAGATGTTGTTCAACTGTTCTTTTTCAATCTCTGGGCCTTGAAGAATGGAAGAAGTTACTCTGAATGAGGTATAATAATAACCCCCTCTCTAAAGTTAAAATCTTGTGTTGCTCTCTGCAGATTGTCATGTGTAGAGTAGGCTTTCTAGCAACTTTAACATTACTCAGGTCTGAAGATCTCACCTGCTTTAAATAATTCTAATATGGCCTCTTCAATTAACGAGTAAAACTCAACTATACATTTTACCATACGTAGGACCTTGCAAGTGGTATTTGCCTAGAAAATATAAAATATATATAAAAGTAGGACTGCATCATGAGCTATCAGCTTGCACACAGGTTCTTCAAATAGCCTATTTTTGGATGGAAACTATTTACAATTATTGACATGCTGTTTAGTAGAAAAGTAAGAGAAAGAATATTTTAGAGTGAAGTGTTTTGTTTAGTTTTTTTCCCACCAGAGTATTAATTAGGAAACGGGATTGGAAAATGCTTACAGAAAACCTCAGGGAGAAAATACACAAAAAGAAGCCAACAACAACACGGAAAGTCAGTTCAAGATCTAGTTCTTGTTTTTTCATCCATGATTGCTTTTCTTTTCTTTTTTTTTTTTTGTTTATTTTTTTCTCTCTCCCCACTTTGGAGTTAGGATTTATCTGTCAGTGTTCTCTTTGAAGAAACAACAGAATTCTTTGTAGATATTCAACAGAATTGCAGAGATGGGATTAGGTTTGAAGATTGAGTCATGTAACAAGGACAGAGGACAAGAACTTCAATGAAGTTGTAAAAGTAAAGTAGTTTGTGGATCCAAAAAAAGGGACTGAGTAACATAGACCAAATCAGAGCATCGAGATATAAACTTTTCTGTGGAGGATGATTTACTGCATAAGAGATGGAACAAATTTACTAAAGGGTGAGATGGAACAAAGCAATAATAAAGTTCCAATGTCTGTCATGATTTTTTTCAGAAATACAAGGTCCAGGTTTGTTCATTTGTTTCTGTTTTATACAGATGTTAAATGCAAAAAAATCATGATACTATTCTGGTGAAATATGTTTTCAACTGTCAGTCTTACACCAGGAAGCAACACACCTTAAATAATTCTTGTTAAATTAGGCTTGGGAAATTTCAGGAAAATTATATTTTTAGGATTTAAGAAATATTAGAAAACTAGTACTGTCTTCCTGCAGTAAAGATCAAATGTTAAAATACATTCTACCATCTCTTCCTTTTGGAACCCCACTACTGTCTGGCCAATGTACAGAGAGCAGTTCCTTCTCTGCACAGAAGTCTCCGTCCTATTATGTGCAAGTTACACAAAGCAGGAAGTTCACTCAAATGTTCTCTTGCACCTCATGTCTCCGAGGTGAAACAATCTTTTGTTCCTTTTTTAACATACAAACAAACTTTTGCTATTGTTTCTCTTAGTTTTTTGCATGTATATGTTACCCAATTTGGACAATGCATATTCATCCCATTAGGTTATTTTCAAACAAACAATGAGTAATTTTGGCATGCCAAAACTATTAACCACTTGATCCAGAAAGAAAGTAGACTAGCATTCATACTAGAAAGCAGGGGCCTTCTAGGGCATGAAAGGTGACTGTGAGTAAAACTTTACAGGCAGGGACATTAAATAAACCAGTACGTCCCTTTTACACAGGGACTTAGAAGTCTATACAAACTAGAGACACACAGAGATCCATACAGTCTGTTTAAATAAGCTACTGTTTTCTCATCAAATAACTGTTTAGTTTCTGGTAACCTCCAATGCTTACTGAGTATCATCCCATTTCTCTCTTTAATTTTGACCTGTCCAAAGGGATATATTAGTTGATACACAAATTTTCCAAGAAAGGGATGGCATCAATTCCTAAATGTGAAATATGGTTTTGGGTTCAGGCTTTTACCACCTCTTTTGGAATCCACAGGCTGCAACCATGAGCTGATATCCACTGAACTAGGCGATAGAAAACACTAAATTTCTCTTTTTACGGCTGGGATGGGATCTTTAAAAAATGCAGCATTTCAACTATTGTTACAGCAATAATTTGTGACCAGAAATAGCCACTGTCATTCTGAAAAAGGATTATACATGAGGCGCTAAGAGATGTTTATTGTACTGCTTTGTACTATCCTTTGTTCAAATGAACATATATTGGCAAAGTCTCACTTCATATAAGATGGCGTTCCACTGCTGAGCAAATGAGCACTGTTCCCTCTGATATGGCCGTAGTCTCTGTTACTGAGGAAAATATTTTGTGTGTTCTGAAACTGAAAAGTATCTCTCCTTTTTAGAAGAGGAATTTTAAAACATGTTAGTCCCTCTGGACCTTCTCTGTTTGCTTAGGTTACTTGCACCACAGAGAGGGCGGAACAGGGTGTTCTACTGCAAGGTGTATTATATGAACACAGTTCAAGAAACTTACTCACACATTAAAAAAAAAGAGCCTTGCTTTTAATAACTGTTTTAATGAAGTTTTCTAAAACACTGTAACCAATTTTGCCTGGAATAATTAAGACAACACCTTAGCATTTTTCAGTTATTACATAAAGAGTAAAAAAAGAGTTCATGTTTGCTTTGTGCAGTCTTGGTACTTCCCCAGAACACACAAAATCACTCACTTCTGAACATTAGAGGAATCAAACGATAGTGTATTTACTCACAGTTTCAAGCCTCATTGTGTAGTACTTCATGTTTTCCAGTGCTTCAATTCTGCTTCCACTGAAATGGGAGACCTCATAAACTTGCCTGTTCCCCATCTGCTTCCTCTACAATTGCACCAGTGCTTTTGAATGTCTGTGGGAAATCCCGTGACTCGGTTAACTTCCTGTACAGTAAATCAGCTTGCTTTCTGTTTCTGTCATTTTCTGAGCAGAAACAACTTTGACTTGGAGATTTCTCTGATCAGGATTTAAATTGTACCCATTGCATCAAATGTAACCTCATGTCTTTCATCCTAAATAGCCCCTTGTATTTTTCAGAGATTTCAGTAAGCTTAGTCCTGCTAATATGGTCTCTACCTTTATGACACAAAATGAACACAGCAACTGTGTGCACAGTTATGAAACCAGAAAATAAAACTTAGTGTTTATTCACAGAAAATTCATCTACCACAGCAGGTGTTTGAAATAGTAGATGGATATAATTTGAGTCAACACTTGCTTGGCTGGTGGACCTGTATTAAAAGCCAACATAAACAGTAACTGAAAGGAAGGCACAGACTGGGTGAGGAGACATGCAAAAGAATAATACAATTTATTCTTGGGGGGGGGGGTGTGTGTCAAAAGATTTATCTGCTTTATTTGCTATTTAGAGACGAACTCTCAATTTCTCTTACTAGAACTCAAGGGGAAGAAGCTGGTGGGGAAGAGGCCTCAGCAGCCAGGCCTCAGTCTCTCAGTACAGTAGCAAGGAGAGCAGGGCTGGACATGGCCATGGTCCCCTCCCTTCCCTCCCCTCCAACCCATGGCCACCCAGCAAGCCTGTGGGACGAGACAGGTCTGAGGCCAAGCTGAGTAGCTCAGGGTGCCCAGGGGACAATGCAGGACCACACCTGAGGCACCCTGTGGGCAGGGCCTGGATGGGCCTGTGGGGCCCGAGCCTTCCAGGGCCAAGCTCGGGCAGGGGCTGCAGGCCCAGAGCAGAGCCTGAAGGGGCTCCTGGGCCCATGGGGGGCACCAGGAGGGCCAGCCAGGCTGTCAGTACCCCCAGGCCCTGACAGAATACTTTCCAAAGGAACTTCCTTTTTAACTGAAGTACAAAACCTCAACATACACACTTATAATATAGGCCAGTTACTTAGAAAAAAGAACATGAAACCACTACCAAAACACCAACACCATGAAAAGCCAAAAATTATTAGAAAAAATCGTTCACCTTTAAGACTTCATTCACATTTACTTTGATAAACCTGTGCCACAGTGCTGGAGCTGCATCAGTTTGTGTATTGATTTTCCTTTTCTGAAGCAGCTGCTTCACACATGCAAGTGACTTTGAACTTCTCTACTCACCTTTGACGTTCAGTTTCTTCAGTGAAATTTCCATTCTAGGTCTCTTCTCCTTGTCCCTATCGTGATATCAGGAGTTTACTAAACTGAAGAAAGAGGAGTCAGCAAGAGGTGTCTCGGTCTGATCCTTTCTGAGTCAGTATAAATAATGGCAGAAACAACCAGGTCACTGCCAATCGGACTTTGGACCACTGTGTCCTTCATTCCTGGCACAGCTTTCCTTGGTGGCTCCGTTAATCGTTAATTAACTAGAGAGAGGGGAATGTTTGGCCACATTAAAAAAGCACCGCTAAGTATGTTGACAGTGGTCCAGTGTTTCTGTGAAAACAGAAAGTTCAGAGAATTTCTGTTTGTTCTGCCGAGTAAAACCTAAAGGGGAAACAATGCACTTCAGAGACAGGTGAGAAGGCAAACCAAAGGGTTCACTTAAAAACACAAAGAATTACTTGGCCAATTTACCTGAAAACATAGACAAGGAAATTAGCTCATGAGAAAGATTTAAAAAATAGTAACTGAAAAATAAAAACATCAACACCTCTCCTCACCCCTGCCCCCACAACCTTCAGGCCCTTTCTTCTCTCATTACCCCTTTTCTTGCTTCAAAAATGCAGCAAATTTTGCAGTTTTAAATTCAAATCATCACTTGGTGATCTTGGAGGCCTCTGCTCCTCGTAGTGTGTGCCAAGGCTGGCAGTTCAATGTAAGCCCAAGAGTGAATTGTGTTCAATTGTGTCTATATGTGTCCCACATCACCTCTCCCTTTCCATAAATAAATATAGGTGGGGAAAAAGCCTGTAAAAACTCACCTTCAGGATTCAAAGATCAAGTCTCCTCAGCAGTTACAAATGTACCCTCTTGGCAGCTGGCAGGTGAAGTAAAAACTATTCCCTCTCCCAATTGTTGAAAGAATTAAAACAATTGCACTGCTAAACAATGCAGACAGGACTAGCTGGACTTCCAAGTATGCTGTACTTGAAAGCAGCAAAGAACATCTTGTAATCTAAAAGGAAGTGTTGTGGGGGTTTTTGAAACCTGCACCTTCTGCACCAGCTAGTTGTCCCTTTCCTTGCTTTCCAGTTTTTGTCTCTTTGCCCACATCACCTTCAACAAGTCAAGTCATATATTCATTGTATTCATGTCAAACAGGTTCAATTCTGTAGTTTGTAACCATTTGTAACAACTAAATTTCAGCATTTCCAGCACTCTAGAGTGTTCGTGTTCAAAAACTTCTTTATTTTATTAAGACAGTGGTGTCAATTAAAAAATATGTAAAATATCTAGCTGGTTGTTTGCTACTTTTATTCTGCAGAAATTGATGGACTTTTCTCTCTATATATTCTAGAAGAAATCTATTTGTTTTCTGACCTTGCCTGTTTGCTTTGTATTCAGTTACATCATGCTTGCAAACTCAGCAACTAATCCCTTGGAACACCCCAGCCCCACCCCAGCCTATTCTTCCTTGTGGCTGAGTAGCCGATTTCTTGCAGAAAGAACATGGCTACGGATGAAGTCCAGGAATATAAAGGATACTTCCTCCAATTCATTACTATCTGCACTTCCTTAGCACAAGTGTTTTAGTTGACGCAAAATGGGTGTTTTCATCCTTCCTAATGGACTTTTCTGACTTGCCCTTATATCTGAGGTCTATTGAGACAAGTGAACTTTGACCTATTTTTCTTCACACTCCCCCCCATTAAGTAAAGGTCTGGTATGTTTTCCAAATTTGAAAAACAAATCTCCAGAGTAATAGATCACAGCTATGGAAATACCAAAACAATCATGATTGACTTTGGGAGAAAAAGTAATGCAATTCACCAAGCCCATCCTTTGCATACCTAGCACAGCCTGGCATATAACGTAGGAACAGAGTTATTTAAATTTCATTTTGGTCTTTCTCTCCCAGGCTACAAGACAAGAGGCTTGGACATGAGCATTTAATGAGCTCTTCAGTACTCATCTTTGGGTGTTGTATGATAAAAGCATGTTACCCTTATAGTGAAATACTGCAATGCAGAGAGTAGTCCTCTCTCCCCCCTGCAATTGGACTCCATAACATCATCAGTCTGGGATAATGTGATTGCTGGTTTTCCTTTCTAACATGCTCACTTTGTTTATTTTCTATCCTGTTACCTATGGGAAGAAGAATTCCAATCAATTTTCCCATTTTAACTGATGCTATTAGTGAAAAGAACCATTTGGTAAATACAAGAGACACTTATTGATGCTTCCTTTATAAAACAGTTACAATGAAATACTGGACATGATCTTGGACGAAAATCATCTAGATCCACGTTATTTCCAAGATGACTAAGTAATAAAAGTCTTTAAATACCCCTCCTGTTTCTAGGGGAATAACAGGAAAAGGAGACCATTTCACAGGGCAAGGATATATGCTTTCTTTTTATCAGTAAAAGTAGTGATTTTATATTACCTTGTTTTGCTCTCATCTTCACATTAGGTTGCGTTTAATTTCTCTCTCAGACAAATGAAATTATGCTTCTGCAGAAATTAAAGCACCTTAACTACCAGTCATAATACAGAGCTTATTTGAGTATGGAATAATAAAGTTATAGAATGGTTTGGGTTGGATCACACAGTCCAAGCCCCCTGCCATGGGCAGGGACACCTTCCACTAGACCAGGTTGCTCAGAGCCCCATCCAATCTGACCTTGAACACTTCCAGGGATGAGGCAACCACTGTCTCACTGGCCAACCCAGTGTTTCACTATCCTCATCACAAAAATGTCTGAATCAACCTTCTTTTAGATCATATTCCCTTATCATTACAGGCCCTACTAAAAAGTTTGTCTCCATCTTTCTTATAAGTGTCCTTTAAGTACTGAGAGGTGGCAATAAGGTCTCCTCGGTGCCGTCTCTTCTCCAGGCGAAACGATTCAAACTGTCTCATCCTTCCCTCACGGCAAAGGCGCTCCAGCTCTCGGATCATTTCTGTAGCCCTTCTCTGGACCTGCTGCAGCAGGCTGTTGCCTTTCCTACACCAAGGACTCCAGGGTTGGAGGCAGCTCTGCAGGTGGGGTCTCACCTGAGTGGGGCACAGGGGCAGAATCCCCCCCTCACCTGCTGCCCAGCCTCTCACCCACCAGCGCCCCCAAGACCTCCCCAGGGCTGCTCTTGATCTGATCATCAGAAATACGTCAGGCCCAGCCACTGCTCGTGCTTGTCCAGGCCACCGGGACAGCCCCGTCCCCCAGGTGTGTCACTGCATGCTCAGCTTGGCATGACCTGCAAACTTGGGAGTTTACTTTTAAGTGCCAAGAAATTTTGGTTTGTCTCTGCTTCTCTAGACTTTCCAAATCCCACTTGAAAAAACTGAAAATTCAGAGGGTTTTTCAATTTTATCCTAGAAATTTTGATTTTGCTGTGTTTATATTATTAAATGGCTAAACACTATAAAGTCTGCTCGACTGTATTACCATCCATTCACAAATAAAGCATGATTGCTGTCTTTGAGCTAAAATGTTCCTTCTGTACCTCTATTATTCTTTTTCAGAATATTTTATTGTTAGAGCATACATACTCTGCACATTTTTAAACTTACAAATGCAATTGCCATTGAAGTAAACAAACTTTTTTTTACAATAGAGTATTTAATTAATGAAACAATCATTATCAATGTAACAAACTGAAAAACATAGCAACTTGATACAAGACTGAGGTAACAAAATACTTTGCCAAAAACCTAGATTCCAACACCAGGTTCTTATGGGTGAGACAGTTCACAAGAATTATAGAAAGAATCCTTTACACAAATGGCATGCAGTGGACTGCTGGAAAATACAGCCAAAAATAGTGCAACAGTTTTCACACAGAACAAACCAAAATGTTGAAATTGGTTTACATTATAATGTGACAAGGAAGTTGCAATTTGAAAACCAGTTTCTTTGCCTCGTTTTTGTGCTATTTGGAAAAACATGCATTTTGGCACTGAATTACAGAAAAGCTGCATGTTTCATAAACTTATAATATTACTTACAGTTTTTGTATCTTCACAATTCTGAAAATAGTAATTATGACTTAATACTTACTTTTACAGAACTACTGCAGTTATTCTCTTTGATGGAGGAAAAACTGGTATGGTTTTTGGTATTTTTTGTGCAAATGCTGTAATAATCAGCACGGATAGGCAATAGAATGTGTTTCACTAGCAGCTTTCAATTACCCATAAAAGTACCAGATAAGAGCAAATGGTACCAAACAACATCACAAAACCTCTCATCAGCAGCTGCAGACTTTGTAATGTTTAAAAAGTAATTTAAAATTGGTTTAAGACAGTTTAATAGTATTCTTACACTGTCATCAATCTGAATTTTTCAATACTGTGCTATAGCAAAAAGATTAATCTGATGATTGTGTCAAGTATTATTTGTTATGTTCATCTTTCTTCTGTATAATGCTTTTTACATTCAAACAGCAGTTGTGTGAAGGAATTCAGTTACTGTTCTTTCCAAGGGAGGCTTGTTGAACATAACTGAAAATTGTTACAACATCCATTAGTTTATTTCAATTGCAATATGCTGGAAAAAAATCCCACAAGCCCTCTTTGTGTTCACCTCCACTTTAGAAATCAGAAGGTATTTGCATGTTTCTAATGTATGTACACAATGCTAATAAGTCTTCCATTTTAAATTTAGCTTATATTTAAGATAGATCAGGTCGTTCCCTTTTAAGGGGGAAGGGCTACTAGTTACTTCAGAAAGCCTCCTGACTTGAACAGTTCTGCTTTGATTCATGTTCCCGTGGCATCATTGTGGTCACTGTTGTGCTCTGTTGGAACGCTGACAGCACTCAGGGACACAGGGCATGGGTGGCACGGGCGTTCAGAACAGTGCACGTGAGGAATCTCACTGATAACTAATCACAGAACTCCATGGGTGCACTATATCATATTCTAACAGTATGAAGTCATTTACTGGTGACAGGATGTTACCACATTAAAAAGCTTCTATACCATCTCTAATGACATTTGATGCTCTGCCCTTGCAGACAGAAGTTTTTCCTCATTCAAAGTTGTCTTAACTTAGCAAAAAAAGAGAAAAAATGGTATAAACATATTTTTCATTAACACTCTTTTCACATAGCTCCCGAGATATCGAGGAAACTTTGTCAACTTTACATATGCTTTCATCTGTCCCAGATCTAAATACAGTTTTCATCAGGAACTGGTTTTCTTGAAAAGCTGGTATGTACTGGGCTTTCAGGATTGTAGCACGAACTCTTAAAAGAACTAAAAATGTACTATTTACCCACATTTAGCAGTACAGGTACTGGTGTTGTTTTTAGAGAAGTTTCAAAACAAAAATTTAGAAAATCATGCAAGTCCACAGAATACATCCTGCTAATGCCAAGGACCTTGTTCTGCTCACTTTAAACTGACTTCCATGTTGTTCCTGTGTTGTAGGCTACAGGCTTGGCTTGCCAATTTCTCCTCTGTGCAATCTTAGGAAACTCAGAAGAGGTTTTGTGGTGATTGATGAAGTCTGAATAGTGATGCCTTATGGCAAAAGAATTTCAAACTTCAAAGTGATGAACTTACCCTACGAACAGAGACAGACTGATATAGCAGGGACATAGTGATGTTGGGACAGTTCCTTCAGATGAGAATGCTCAGGTACAGTCTTTTTTTGTTTTTTGGTTCTCTGGGCACTGGTGTGGAGGCTTCTTTGTACTTGCTCCACTGTTAGACAGGCTTCCCTAGCTTTCATTGCCATCATGATGTCATATGTCATAATAGCAGTACCATCTGCCCGTACTAGTGTCCTGAACTTGCAACATATGCCAGAATTGACTGGAACCAAGTCATCCACAAAAAGACAGAGCAGAAACAATGATATGGATCATTCTGAGGAGCGAGGGCCATGTGATACATATCCTATTACCTGTCCCCCTGTACCAAGGTATTTAAGATGAACAACAGTCAGACTGAACTCAAAAAACCAAACTTGTAGGCAACTATGCCTCTAGTAAGAGAATGAAGGACAAACTTTAGCACTAAGTAAATCTGAACAGGCTTAAATCCATTGTCAGGGCATTTCATGAGTAAAATAACTGAATGAAAAGAAATCCAACTGTTCTATGCCAAAATACATTTTTCCCAAATAGCTCAAATGTGAACAGCAGAATTGTCCAGAGATTTGATACAAAATTTGAGGCAGCCACTTTGCCAAGCAACTCAGTGCACTTAGATTATAAAAATGTTGTTCCACAATTCTCTGTTCTAATTGACACTTTGCAGCGAGTTAACACTGTCAATCACTCTGTGCATTAGAAAGAACTGAAACCCAACATGGGCCAAATATTCTTCAGTCACACAAAGCAGCTTAACAATAAAAAGAACTGTTTAAAAAAGAATGAGCAGAAGATACGATGCTGTTTGTAGTCAAGTATCAGTTCATGCAGTCTCTGACCACAAATGGTTGAGGGCTCTAGAATCCTGCAGCAGTCAGGATTAATCTTCTGTCCATCTAACTTGTCTGTTTCCACTCACTGCACAAGCCTGTACCTGGTCCTAGGGACAACATTCACTTTCTGCTTTTAAAAGCTGTGTCTGAATCAAGTTACATACGAAAGTGCTGAAATATTTGTGGCTGGCTCATGTCAGGAAACCATTCACCTCTTCCTCCTTAGAGAAGCATAACCCGTTTCTTCAGTTGGCACTTCAAGTCACACCAGGTAGGAGAGCAAATTATTCGAATGACATTAGATTAGCAGGTACCTGGAAGAGAATGTAAATTACTTATGGAATCATTACATTTGGGAAAGACCTCGAAGATAATCGAGTCGATCCTACCATGGTTGTTTCCACTGCCCATGAGAAAGCCCCTTCTGAAGAAGAGATGCCACTATGCTTGAACCAACTGAGTGTAGAAGTTATATGCTGTTAAGGTAACCAAACCTATAGCCAGACCTGCACAAATCCTGATTTGGCAGGAATTCCGTAATTTTAAATAATTTTTATTTCTCCTATTGAAAAAATGGATCAATGTACAGAGCATGGGATTATGTCTGTCCCCAAAGATTGTGCACACAGATGGAAAAGAGGTACCTTTTCTAGTAAGGATTTTCCGTAGAACATGAAAAAGTGGGTAGAAATAAGTTTCACAACCTTACCTGAGGCTTGTTGCTTTTGCACGCATCATCCAAATGCTTATGCCATAATATTGCATGAAACCTTGAGCCAGTCTGGAACTTGTAAACATTGCCTACAAAAATAAGAAGATCAAAGGCTCTCAATTTGCAGACAGAGGTGTAGTTTCAAGGGATTCCGATTTCTGTGCAGAAGCCAAAGTCTTAAAGTAAACTGTTAATTTGCACTTCAAATGCTCAAACATGACTTTGCTCGTGTAACAGAGCCCATGTGAGGTGTGTTATCCAACAACCCTGCGTGAAGCGAGTGTGACAACCATTTGTGGTCTCAGAGGCTGAAAGGCCAAATTACAGCCACAGAAAAGACCACTTAGGTCACATCTAATTTAATCCTGGCTTTCTTCTCATTAAGACTTCTGATAAAGTTTTTGATATTTCTAAACATAGCCTTCTTCAATGTCCTAGGGCAAATTGTTTCCTGCAATCAAATATTTTGTGCATTTCAGTCAACACCCAAGAGATGCAAATCCATGTCCGGCACCAAAGCTGAAAACATGAAAAGTGAAGGAAGTCTCAAAAATCTGTAAGCAACCATTCAAAATGCAATATAACTCCAGGGGCTACATTAACTTTTGGAGTTTTTAAAGTTTGACCAAGGGAAAAGAGTTATGGGACTTCAAAACTAAGTATTAAAAAGTATTTAATAATTACTTAAAAGGCTTATTTTGGTAAATGGTTTGATGTTTTAATTGGCCTCAGTGTCAGTCAAGATTTGATACTGAGTGAGTTTAAGGAAGCCATTCAGAAAGTTCAGTATGAGGGTATGTGGACACATGGACATGCTGCAATCTCTTACTGGTTGGGGAATTTCTGCAAAAATTACAGTAACTGTCAAGGTAAAGCAATACCTCTGTAGGCAGTACAGAAACACCACAGCATATTGTAGAAATATATTCAACTGAATTTGTATCCTCCCTTCCAAATTCTATATTGAAAATCTCCCTCTTCAGTCTTTTAAGTAAGTGCCACTGCAAGTTCTGTAATCTACAAACTCATTAAGAGATAATGATATACTTCCTGTCACAGAAATGTAAAGCAAACAACATCCATCCTGCAACATATACCTTTGTCAGGGTTATTTAGCTGGAAAATATCAGGATGCTCTGGGTCATCAGGCAGTGCCACCATCCAGCCCACAATGGAGACCTTTTTCCCAGGTGTAGATTTATACTGGAAGAGACAGACAAGTCAGTCACAGCTGAGACTGTAGCAGGGATTAACTTCTGGGTGTTAGAATAAATCTAAAGCTTACATGTTTTCTTTCAGTGCCTCTTAAAGATTTTGCTCCAAAGTACAGAAGAGTTGATCCTGAAAGCATAACCCAGTACCTAGTCCACGAGGAGAGCTGAATCAGAAAGGAAAAAAAATGAGGAAAAACTCTGCATATCTCTAACATTTCAAAAATGTATTCACAAGCAAGTGCTACCAAAGTTAATTTCAGACGCAAGGAATGGAGAGTCAGGTAAAGAGCATTTCCTGGTGTAAATTAGCCCAGCTCCCGAAATTTGCACGGCTGCTTGTGAGTACAATCCATCTTAGTTGGGTGTATCATAAAAGCTTCAGGACTGATTGTTTGCAATGAAAACAGTGTGTTGCCTTCTACTGGACAGATCTCAGACTTTCGATCTATCAAATTCATTGACATGACAACTCTGCAATTATTCAAATCTTTTAGCCCTGAACAGGAGGGTTGCATGTAAAACCTATCAATAAACTCTACAGAGAACAGAAAAATCACCAAATGCACGGGAGTAGGACCATGTGAAACCTGTGAATTTAGGTTCAGTATGAATTGCCATGATTTTTGTGCTATGAGTGGATGCCATGCAGCCTTTCCATTTCAATGCCATACTACAGAAGTATCACAGTTAATTGAATTTGTAGCCTTCTTTGAAAATTCTGTATTGAAGATCTCCCTCTTCAGTCTTTTATGAGAACGCCACTGCAAATTCTGTAATCTACAAACTCATTAAGAGAGATTAATTTATTTCCTGTCACAGAAATGTAATGCAGACAATGTGGACAATGTCCATCCTGCGACATCTACCTTTGTCAGGGTTATTTCACTGGAAAATATCAGGATGCTTTGGGTCATCAGGCAGTGCCACAAGGTTTATTTCTGCTCTCACAACAATGCCCGCTGGTTACACGACTGCTTTACCCCTGCCCTGCTCTTATGGCCAGGTATGTGACTTGCAAATGCAGGGAGAAGCAAAACTACTGCAGATCGAATGACACACAAGGGTTACAAACCTGTTATAACCTAGTTATAACTTTGATCAGAAAATTACTTTACAATTCATGAAAACATTGTTTTGCATAGTATCAAGATGCAGGTTTAATCTAATCCTGAAAATTAAAATAGCCACTACTGAAGTAGAATCACAGGAAGATTTATAATTAGTCACTTACAGTAGGTTTCTTGCCTTCTTTGAGCAGTGTTTTTCTTCTTAATGGCCCTTCCCAAGTAATGACTCCTGTGGAACCACCTGCTGTGCAGCTGCAGGCCCCTGTTGGGCTGGAGACACAAAACATTGCTCTATGTATTTGAGCAGACAAATAAGGATAAGAAGTAAGCAATATAATTTAGCTCTGAATAGAGCTGTCCTGCACTGCCCTACATATATTGTACCATCTGATACTTGACTCTAGAATGTTTTCCTAACCTAGCTATCAAATAGGAATGAGGATCTTTGCAGAATAAATAGCAAATCAAGAAGAAGTTCTGTTCTTGGCTAAACTGAATTCCATCTGAACGGGCTGTATTCCTGCTTTAGCATTAGCAGGAATTTTTACAGGCAGGAAGGTGAGACTCCTGTGAGTTGTTACAGTCATACAAGGGTATCTGGACACAACATACATTGTGCTAGGAAAGTGTAGAGACCCACATGGAAATTGAGCACCGTACACTGAGCAAGGTAGACCCTGAACTGTACCTGTAGACACAGCTTCGACTCCTGGGAGAATTCCGGATCGGTACCCTCCAGTTAGGCCCCAGCGTGGCATATAAACGACCCCTGTTTGTGAATGCAAATATCTGATGAGGGGAATTCTAGTCTGAGACTTCAACAGTTAGGGTTTGGTAAACACCACAGAGATAGCTCCCAATCTTTTCAGGTCCATGGAAAGAAAAGCACAATACCTTTAGAGTGCTTTCTTTTAGAAAGTTTGCCATTTTTTCCCTAACTATAACAATTTGATAAAAATAACTATTGATTTAGGGCTTACCTATGTCAGGGACCATTTGTGAATTTCTTAGCTAAGTCTGTAGAGTGCTCAGTGAGTGTACATGAAGACTAACTCACCTTTCAAGCCCTGACGGCAGCTCCTCACTAAATTCTGAGCTTTCACTGCTATCTAGAAAGAGAGTAGTACAGAGAAGGAGTAAGAAAACCACCCATGGGAAAATACAAAGCCAATGTATGTGGATCACCAGAATACTCTTTATATGGTACCATGGACATTGCTCACTCAGATCATGTTTCGAAGCTGAAGTGTTTAGAGTTTGTGGTAAAATCTTTACTTGGAAGAGGCTTAACATGAGCCTCCCCATTTATAATGTCTCACTGGTAACTCATGTTATTGATGTGTTTAAATACCAGACAACTACACGATACTTTAATTTTCATAATGCTGCTTTTCCTTCAGAAACTGAGCACTTCGGGAACATAAAATCCAGTTCCTTTATAAGAAATTATTTCTACCACAACATTTGTAAGTCAAGTGAAGTTGTTAGAGATTATATCATTGTTTGTTTTCAAGAAGCAAGCACACCTGTAATAGAGGATATGTCAGCTGTGTGCTGCTGCTAGGAGTCATAACAAATAAATATTGATGGCATTCATAATGACAGTCCCTATTTCTCCTCCAACCCCATGACCAATTTGTCCCTCCTTTCCTGGCACAACTATTTAGCTCATAGTTTTAATTTGCCCAGGACTGATCTTCTACCATTCAGTTTCAACACAGTGAAACGTGTCTGTATTTTCAGAATTGCAAACATCATCTCAGTGTCTAACTCTTGGACAAGCAATTTTCTATCTTTCATAGTCTATTTCCTATTCTAGAAATAGCCTGAGTCACTTAAAAAGTTGCTTTCTCAGGCTTAGAACAGATTCTTGATCACTGCTGATATTATAACAATTGTTTTACTAATTATAGTATCATAATGTGTGCATTTTACGTTTCTTCTGAAGTCTCAGAGAGTACAGCTAAACTACTTTCTCATCTAAATCATGCAGTTAGAAGTTTTCTTTGTGGAAAGACAGGTTTAAAAATATATATCCTGCTTTTTCCCTGGTGAAGGCTGAAAAACACTTTGTGTCACACACCAAGCATCTACAAAACGAATCTTCCTTCAAGCCACTTTCACCAAAACCATCAGTGGGCAACTGAGGAAAGCTGGGGTAAAGTTGACCAGGTAAGCTGGGCAGCAGTTCTGATCTACGTTCTTCCATGAAACCAACTGATCTTTGCACATGTGCTAACGATGTTCCTAATTCCCTGCTTTCAGAATCCCTACAAGTCTCAGTGCCCTGGGCCAGGGTAGGGGTGTGGATACCTCTGCAGAGGCCGTTGGCGAGGTGTGTGCTGGGCACGTGGCTGCGGGCGGGACTGTGACACTCCAGGACACTGTGCCCTGGGCCAGGGTAGGGGTGTGGATACCTCTGGAGAGGCCGTTGGCGAGGTGTGTGCTGGGCACGTGGCTGCGGGCAGGACTGTGACACTCCAGGACACTGTGCCCTGGGCCAGGGTATGGGTGTGGATACCTCTGGAGAGGCCGTTGGCGAGGTGTGTGCTGGGCACGTGGCTGCGGGCGGGACTGTGACACTCCAGGACACTGTGCCCTGGGCCAGGGTAGGGGTGTGGATACCTCTGGAGAGGCCGTTGGCGAGGTGTGTGCTGGGCACGTGGCTGCGGGCGGGACTGTGACACTCCAGGACACTGTCATCCAGCAGGTGCCGGGGCCGCTCTGTCGGGAAGGTGGCGCTTTTGCTCTCCACGACGCTCAGCTGACACATCATACTGGAACAGGAAGGAAGAGAAGAATAGGAAACCCCTCTGAAGCCACCAACAGCCACCCTCGGCTCACAGTATTTCTGCCTCATCAGCAGGGTATCAACAAGCAGGCAACTAAAGAGTACCATGTACTGTACAGATGCTCCTTGACTACCAAAACAAGTTTCAGATTTTACTGCTCTTTGTCAGCAACAATTATGAAATTTCTGCAGCTGGAAAGTTTTACGTTTTTTGACTTCTCTGTACAAAACCCAAACACCCTTGGTGGCAGCAAAAGTCGAGCAAGGAGACTCCAGCTAAGCCACTGCTTTGTGGTCTTTCACTAAGCTGAACTAACACACCATCGCTCCATGACCTTGAACAAGTCACATGAACTTCTCATCCCCTAACCCATCAATTGTGAAATTTGGTAGATGCTGAAACCTTAACTGGGGAGCAGGTGCTCCCACTTGGCTAGGTAAATGGTACATTTAGGGAATTGCTTCTAATACGCATTACCCAGGTGAACCAGTGCAGAGGGTCACAACTTCTCTGAATAAGGTGTGCCAAGCAGCTCGTAACTTCCTTAGATGTATTAGCAAGATATTTAAAAAAACACAAGTATCAGTCATGCAACCAGGAATCCACAGACCAAAGTGGATATGCAGCTTTCAAGTACTGCCCATGCCTGGCACCAGCAGAGAATGGAGTCAGCAAAAATAACCAGGTGTGAGGAGAAAAATCTAGAGAGTACACAGTAAAGCCGGAAGCACTCTTGCAATACAAGAAATAGAAAGACAAATACCAGCGTGTTCTGCTGATATCTTAAACTTTTGTGATGCAACAAACTGCCTGAGTGGAGACAGCTGGGAGTACGCACTTGTTTCCCAGGCTGTGACTCTTCCGGTGCCTTGGCACAGGAGGTGTAGGGAGACTTGCTGCTACTGAGGCATCAGGACACGTGGGTCTCCTGCTGAATTTCACTATCGCTGACATGTCGGATGGACCTAAAAGACAGAGATTATTTAACAGTGAACTGGTACAAACCAAAGAAATCTTGTGAGCTGGTGTTTGGGTACAGATTAAATGAATTGTTACAGATACCCAAAAGATACCATTTCTGAAGCACTGTTTCTTGCACATTAGGTTACACTATCGACTTTTGTTATAAATTCATCTTTATACCCTTGAACTACCTGAAAGTAGTTTTTACAATAGTTTTGCTCATACTTGTAAAAATGAACTACAAAAAATCTTGGGATCTTTACAACAGCTGGATGTGCCAAAGTGTAATATACAGAACCACGAACTCAGTTTGTACTTCTGGTGTGAGCAGGAATGTTCACACGTTTTGAGTTTTGTTCAGAACTTCATGTTGTGAATAAACTCTAAACAATCTGCTCATACTGACCCACAGCTTGAGCATGTAAGCGAAAGCGGGATTTTCATGTGTCTAATGGCCAGACAGATGCATCACTTCTTAATCATCTAGGAGCCCTAGAGACACCTCACTGCAATCATTCTTACTCTCATTTTACAAGAGATTTTATGAGGCCTTACAGAAAACATGGACAAACTGTTCTTGTTCCAGTTCCTCGATGCTTTTCACAAAAGGCTGTCAGTGAGCTTTGCAATACAGTAGAGAACAACACAGCCTACCATCCTCAGTAAATGCAAGGCTATTCTTGGCATCAATAAACAGTTGAGATTTAACTTTTGTGGCATTGGTGCTTGTGATGAAATTGGGAATGGTGGTCATGAAAATGGCCCTTTTCCCCACATCTTTCTCCTTGGTGCAGCCCAGATAGCAGCAGAACAGACTTCCTTCTACATTACAAGAATCAGAGGCTCCAGCAACCTCAGCTTCTGGCCTCTAACCAAATCCCATTAAGAGGCTGACATAGGCAGCAACTTTGTGATGTGAAAAATCATATACAATTATCACCTTTACAAAAGTGTCTGGCCTCAAAGAAGTGATAAACTGGAACAGAAGGAAAAAAACCCAATACAAATCCTCAACAATCCAGGGCACAGTTTGACAACAAACAGTATGTGAAAGTGCAGTTCCAACAGAAATGGCTCTGAGAGGGGGATCAGTAACTGGACAAGGCTTGCCAGGGAAGTGGCACCAAGCCTGTTGGAGTACAAGGTGCATCTGGACAACACTCTTAGTGATATAGTTTAGTTTTATATAGCCCTGCAAGGAGCAGGAAGTTGGACTCAGTGATTCTTATGGGTCCCCCCCAACTTGAGATATTGCGTGTTTCTATCCATTATGTAGGCTATTCCATCTCTCACCAAGCAAAGGAATTATTTATCAGCTTCTTTTGCCTTGCACTGAAGACTCATAGGACACAAGAAGCAGGAGAATCACTAATGAGTTTTTTCCAGTAAGAGGCAAAAAATAATACAAATAAATGCAATATGCTTTCCTGTCCACACTCACTGTCTCAAGTTCTATGAAATATAAAAATTAATTGCAAATCACTTGTATTTTTATTTTCCCATAGCCTAGACTCTGGAATTTCACCATAAACTGAGTCATAACTATGAAGAATTGCAAAGGTTTTTCCCTAGCAGTAAGGGGGAAAATTTAATCCACACAATGTTCTGCACACTTGAGCAAAGTATGCACAGTGCTGTTCACTTAATAATGAAGGAAGTCTCACGACAAGCAAAAGTAGGAAACTGCTTCTGGTAACAGAGGAGGAACAAGTTCATTAGAGGAGCCTGCAGTAATATCACTCATCGGGTCATCAATTTAGTAGGAGAACAGTAAAATACTTAGAACTACTGAGGTGTTCATTACCATAATACCATCAGTGCTGGTATTATTCTGTCAGGAGTGGCCATTTTCAATGCAGTTCTGCATCTTCCTCATCTCCAAAGCAAGAGAAAGATATATATACAGTTTGTTAACTATGTGCTAAGGTAAAAAGAATCTGAATTTAAAAAACCTTTATGGTCTTTGCATTTGCTCTGCCACCAAATGTCTCTGAAGAAGAATGGTGAAGTCCAGAGCTCCATCAGGCAGGACCTGTGCTGGGCACACTCAAGGCAGCAAGTCTGGGGTGCAGAGTCAGCAGGAGTTATGGGGCACAGGGGAGATGACCTCATTTATCTAAAGGGCTAAGAGACAGAGAGCCCGAGCCAAGAAGGATGCCAAAGAGGTTAGTGGTGAGCTGATGAAAACTGCACAGACCAAGAGATGTTTATGGACATACCAGACTGCTGAGCAATTAGCTGGGGAAGCTATGCCCAATACTGCTGATAACAAAATCCCAATATTTTAATTCATTTGAGATGGAGTTATTTTGCCCCTTTTTTCCAATAAGTGAAGTCATCTGCTACTGCTAAAGCTCCTCTTTACTCTCCTGGCTCCACTCCTAGTGCATACTGTTACCATGATTGCTGTTCTGTTATTTTGCCTTTCATGGAGACAAAGCACTCTTAGTAGGATTTTCCAGTCAGCTGGCATGAACAAGGGTTAGTTTGGTTTTCATTATTTCTCAGCATCATTTTCAAGATTATGCTGACATGCACCAAAAAAAATGTATAAAAATATTAAAATGTTATTAAAAGTTTGTTTGCATTAGGGAACGTGAGACAAGTTCATCAGAGTGAGCTGAGTGCTGTTCCGAGATCTGTGGCAAGAACATTTGGAAAAGTTTACACATATCCCAACGGATCTCACTGTTTTTTCCTTTGCATAATTTTTCCATGAATAATCCCTCAAATGTTATAAATGAACATTACTTTTGCAATCCTTTAGTAAAACATGTGAACATTTACAGTCTCCAGAGCTTTTAAAAAAAGTAACAGGGTGAGGGAGTTACAGTTCATAACTTTTCTCCACTAAAAAGCTATCAATAAACCAATACTAGACATGCAAACAGAAAACTGAAAATAAGTTGCATATATGATGAAGAACTGAGGGATTTTTCAGGAAGGTAAAAGTCTCAACTATTGATTATTTTTCAGTGAGCAGCTAAGACATAAAACTGATACTTACCAGCTCTGTTTCTAAAACTTAATAAAGACATTCCAAGCCACAGACTGTCTAGTTAAATCTTCGCTGTAAATTTTTACTGTTCTGTTTTCAGTGTAACCAAAGTCAGTGGGTGATAATTAAAACTTTCAAAGAGAAAGACCTACTTACAAAACACACAATGAAGAACTTAAAAAGAATATTGTGCACAGAATCAAAAATGACACAAAAAATTAAATCTAGAATGATGGCTACTGTAAAAGAACAGTTTAAGTTTCCAGTGAATTCCTTTACAGTTCAATGAAAGCCTCCCAATGCACAGAATGTGTAAGAGCCATGTTTCTTACGGCTGCTTCTCAGTCTGAGAACAAGACTCTGAGTCCTTGGCTGCCCCTCTCTGTGCTCCCCCAGAGCTCACACACAGACAGACACACACAAAAGTCTTTCTGACTGCACAGTAAGCACACTTGAGTCTAATTCCTTCAAATGCTTCCTGGATAGAAGTGACACTTTCGATTTCAGGTGTCACTTTCATGGAATCACTACTGTCAGCACTTGAGTGAGTTACTCTGCACAAGTGGAATGTGCAAAACCCAGCCTTCCACTTCAGCAAAAATGCTGCATTTTTTGCAGTTGGATCTGTGGGGCACTGTATGGGCTTGGGTGACATCCAGATTGGCAGTGAAGTCAAACCCATTGTGAGAGCACAGCTGCAGGGAAACTTGGAAGTTTGGGTTCAACCAAATACATTTAACTAATTCATCAAAAAACCAGAAACTATTTCAGGTGACTGCTGTGAAAAAAGGAGTCAAAAACAAAAACCCAACTAAATCCCCAAACACCAGGACAGGAAAGTTCCTCACCC
Organism: Pithys albifrons albifrons; assembly: GCF_047495875.1. NCBI lineage: Eukaryota > Metazoa > Chordata > Aves > Passeriformes > Thamnophilidae > Pithys > Pithys albifrons. Next base: position 13,544,252 of record NC_092477.1, on the reverse strand, counting down.
TCTGGCAGTTTTCTATGTTGTTAGCATTCCTAAGGAGTAACAGCTTGGTAGCTAAAATAAGCATCAATGAACTAGGACATTAGATTTGTTTGGTAAGGAAGTCACAAAAACTAATAGTGATAAAGTTAAAAACTGAGCATGATCCTTCTCTCCCTGGAAACTTTATATTTGTTTTGAGAGAATATCCTACAATTTTTGTGAAGCTTTGGTATGTTAAGAAAAAACCCAAGGACACTAATTCCAGCTGGATTTAGTTGCTGATAACATGTGAATCCCACAGATTTCTCTGGCATTAATTTGTTTCAAAAACACTCCAATGAGTTGTAAAAATCTGTCTGGAAAGTATCACAGAGGAAGAGATTGGACACTAAAGACCAAAGTTTTTTGGAAGCTCTGTAGATTTATGTAAAAGAAAACGTAGTTCTTCCATTTCTATCTTAAGTCCCGTGTAAGAAAATCAGACATTGTGCAGATGAAGCAAATGACCAAGAACTTGCACAAGGATTAGACAATCCTCATTTCCACAGAACAACTGGCTGCTAAAGCACTCAGCACGAACTGTTTATTAGTTGTCAAAGCAACCAGTAAAACAAATGGCAAAACTAAATGTCAAACTCAGTGTTTACATGGAAAATGATGGGGCAGGGGTTTTTATTCAAAAATTCTGGGACTGCTGTAGAGGTGTCACTAGGTAGTATGTCTACTTCAGAGGGTTACAAATGTGCAAACATCCCAGTGTTTCTTCTTTGTGTTTCTACATTTTCAACGCCTACATATCACATACTCTACATCCAATAAATATACCTCTTCTAATTAATTAAAATACATATTAAAAGTTGTTTATGGGCCAGCACTCAAAGCTGAATCGACTCAGCACAATAGGCTGAATTTTACCCCAGTAACAAAGAAGAGAATATACCTGTTTCAGATTAATTACTCCATATTCCTGGTAGGATGGTAACATAAAACCTCTGGTCTAATTATTCTCCTCTCCAGAATTACACCAAGACCTACTTGGGCGGGGGGAGAAGACGGGGTGAGGGTCCATTCCTGACTACTGCATAACAAAACACCCAAAATAAGGGCTACCCACAATGGAGGCCTGGCTGTTGCCAACTTCAATGCTAACTTTAATGCTAGATACTACTTTAATGAAGGAGTTTGATAAAAATCACAGAATCGTCAATATCAGTCTTTAAGTCATTTAGTATTAGATAAAATTTTCTGGACATGGTAATTATTTTAATATTATTTTAAGTTTTTATATTGTTTTTCAAGACAGGATAAATATGATACATTTCAGAGAAGGAGTATTCACTTTCTAAATTCTGATTAGCACTGCACTCTGAACTTTTCAAAGCAACATGATGGTAAAGAACGTTTTCTCTCCTGAGCTACTCTTGATGTGTTAATTCTGAGGAACTTCACTTGCTTAGAAGGCTAACATTTACCATATATTGCACTAAATATTTTCTTTTGTTCTGGGAAAATGTATTGAGATATTCCTTCCAAAACATCCTAACGGCCATACCATAAATGCCAAGCACCTTCCAGCCGACACTTCAGGAACACAGATGTCTTTTACAGCTAATTCAACTGGAAACTGTGAACAGTTAGCACAGTATAAGCTCTCCAACTGCATTCTCTCTCTCTCAAACCACAGCAAGGCAGAATGAACAGACTTAAGTTGCTGCCAAGGAAGTCGTGTGGATCACACAGTTCCTGAAAGCATTCAACTAAACTGCTTAAAGCTCCTTTTTAAATGCTACTTGCAAGAGACAAGAATCTCTGCAGAGTTATGGAAGACATGAAATCTTCCCGTGAAAGCAGTATGCACAATTATATATGCATTTGGTAATTAAATGAGACCCTCTTAGCCACTAATACACAAAACATAGCTTGTTGTCAGACATTCACTTTAATCAGATGCCTGCCTTCTGTTCAAATTTACTGGAAAACCAGTTGGCAAACAAAGTGGAAAATGTACACATGGTTTTCTCCAGTATTTTGCAAACAGAAATACTGTAGGATATAACTGTTCTTATTGAACCTCACACTCATAAAGTTACTTTAAGGGGAAAAAAAGAAACCCACAATGTCCCTGGCTAGCATAAACTGTTTTCTTTTGAAAGAGAAAAAACGGGGTAGAAGATAAAGTCACAGTGCTGGCAATGTGACCAGCATGAACACAAACAATTACACTTTAGGACATGAAGATGACACCATTCCCTGATATTACCAATGATACTGAGGTTTTTTTGCTGTCTCTGGAAACACACACTGACCTGTGTGAGGATGTAGCAAGTCACAGGCAGAACTCAACCAGACTTTTTGCTATTTGTAATATTTTAACTTCTGGACTGTTGAGAGGACTGAACTGATGACTGTCCTTATGGGCCAAGAACATTTATTTTACCTTAAAATTACTACAACCAGACTCCCATGCCTTAAACTGTTGACTAGAACATTAAACTACTGCCCAAAGTACTTGGACATCATCTATTATCATTACAGCTTGTTGACTGCAGAGGACTTACTTGTGACAGACAAGGTCTGAAGCGGAATCATCTCAAACTATATAATTTGAATCCAAATAAAATGGACTGAAAAATACCTGTGAATGTGCTATTTTTAATTCTCCATGGTCAAATACATCATTACTGATACTTGAGAATTTGAGCTCAGAATTATTAAGACTGCCATATGGTTATATTCTATTTATTAATGTTGTGCAATAAACAATGAGTTATTGCTTAGTTAAATTTCAATTTGAATTCATGCTAACTTACTTAACTAATGTTCTCTGGGAATAAACCTGCTTTTTTCAGTAAAATACACTGGATTCCCTTTAGTAGCATTTTTGCAGCCACGTAGGTGGAGGTCACTGAAAAATTCCTATGGGTATTACAAAATGCTGATGGCATTCGTTATCTAACTGGCAAAAAGTGAGAACTCCTTGGCTGAGCAAGAAATACAGCAGGCCACAACTGGGTCAAGATTTTGAAGGAAATACTAAGAGAAGAATGGAGCAATAGGACTGACTTAGGACATGGTTTCTTGTCATCACATAAATTCTCACTCTGAATAAAGCAACCTTACAGAGCACAGATGGGCACTACAGACTCAGAATGGAAAATTCATCCTCTCTTAATACTGCCAGATACCATATGATCATGTATTCAATTGAGTAGGTACTACTGAACATTGACAAGGGGGCACAGGCTTAAAGTCTGCCAGGGGAAATTTAAGTTGGATATCAGAAAAAAATTCTTTGCAGAGAGAGTAATCAGACATTGGAATGGGCTGCCCAGAGAGGGGGTGGATTCCCCATCCCTGGAGGTTTTTAAACTGAGATTGGACACGACACTGAGTGCCATGATCTGGTAAAGGGACTGGAGTTGGACCAAGGGTTGGACTTGATGATCTCGGAGGTCTTTTCCAACCCAATCCATTCTGTGATTCTGTGATTGTCATCATCATTTCTTGTGGACTTCAGCTGAGCTCAAGGCAGTATCATGCCATATTACTTGCCTACTTCAGAAAAGTTCAAAATTCTTGTTTCCAACTTTGAAACTGTATTTTAATTGCCTTCCATTATAGGTCTAATAAAATCTTAGCCCTTGATTAAGAATTACAGAGTATTGGCAATAATCACATACTATGCTGCCATGACTAAAGTTAGAACTTCCATAATCATCCTAATGAAATGTTGGCATCAAAGCCCGAATGTCGAGCATGTCAACATGAGCAGCACAAAGCAAAAGCCAGGAAACAAAAAATTCACTTGTATGTCTGCTTTGCAAATGTAAGTTATAATCATATGAGAGGCAATGACTTAGTTTCAAGTATGAAAAAGCTAATAATGACAAAGGCAAAAGAAAGTATGTCATGATGTGGTGGGTTCACCTTGGCTGACTGCCAGGTATCCACTAACCTTCTCTTACCACTCTCTATCCTTTACAGGATGAGGCAAAGAAAATAAGGTACAAAAACTGTCAAGGGTTAAGATAAAGGCAATTTAATAAAGAAATGCAAAGGCTGAACGCAGAAACAAAATAAAAGAAAAAAAGAATTTATCCTCTATTTCCCATCAGCAGGCAGTGAGCAGCCACAGCCTGACTGAAGCATCACAGCAGATGCTCGGGAAGACAAATGCCTGAGTAGCAAATGCCTCCCTCCCTCCTTTCTCTGAGCCTTCACTGGTGAGCACGTCACACGGTACCGGAGCACCTCTGTATCTCTTTGTGCAGCCTCAGTGAGCTGTCCTGGCTATGTCCCCTGCCAACCTCTTGTCCACTCCCAGCCTACTGGCCTTTGTGGCAGGGGGCTGGGTTTGGAGAGAAATTCTTGGTGCTGTGGGCACTGCTTGGCAGAAGTGCAGTACTTTATCAACACCTTTCCAGCTGCAGACACAGAGCACAGCACTGTGGTGGCTGCTACGGAGAAGTGAACTCCCAAATGAACATGTTCATTAGGAACTCTTTTTTAACTCGCCTAATAAAAACGTTCTCTTGTGAACTATTTCCTTATTTCTATTCCTCAACAACTAATAATACTGACCATTGAGCAGAAAGAGGGAGAGCACCTCCCTGAAGAAACTGAAGACCAGGTCAACTGTTTACCTAACTCTGGGAATAGTAATCACATTCCCGAGATAAACAAGAGGTTCCCTATAAAACCTGGTCATCTGATAGGTGCCAACATGAAAAGCTGAGAGGCAGAGGAAAAAAAACCCTCTATTTTTTTCTTTTGTATTTAGCATCTTCCTTTTTCTTTCTCTCATTCAGTGAGAAGAAAAGACATTTTGAATACCAAATGAAACTGCTTGTCAGCTTGGGTCTGGACCCCTTGAGCTTTATACATTTGCACATGGTTTAACATAATGAGAGAGAAAATTGGCCATTCAGGTTCAAGAGATTAAAACAGAACAGTGTTTGAGATAATGGCTCCTGTAGCAGTAGGTACATTTCCTACAGTCTGATATTTGCTTAGTCTGGTCATAGAAATAAGCAGATAAGTTTTGGTCAACTTATGGATGGTACTCTAGGTTTTTAGATGTTGCTAGAAGCTGTTACAAATCTTTTGTACTCCTGCTTTACACAATGAAATTATCTCAAATTTACATGATTACACAGAAACCTGAAAGGAGAATTTCCTAGGCTATGCACTGCATTGATTTGTTTGTACTGAAAGGGGGCTCTTTCTTCTTCACTTACCATGAAATCATGACAATGCAAGCATTTGTAAAAAATCCCACAATCTGACTTCTGTTCCAATGCTAGCAAACACCCTGTGTCATCTCTTGAACTGCAACTGTTTCTATACAAGTGAGCAATTCTTATTGTTGACTCATGCTACTGATGTACCTCTGGGGTTTCCCATACACTTCAGTGGAGGATTTATGTAATTAAAATGATTTCCTTACTCAGATTTTCAAATGACATTTACCTGCAAGATCTTCTTTGGAGGAAACCAGTCGAGGAGAGCTGTTACCTGGCTCAATTCTTAAAGATAATCTGGAAAAACAAGTTTTTAGAAAAATTAAGATAAAACATTTCTCAGTAGAAGTTGAAAGTAATTATTTTGGCAGTGCTAAGTAGGAATTTTACTTTCTTTGAAGTGTAGTTTTTTTTTTTTTCATGTAACAAAACAGTAATTTTTTCAAAGTAAATCACTATCTGTTAGAACCAAGAAAGAAATTGTTAGGAGAGTCGGTCAAAACAGAACAGGAAATTGTTACTTTATCCTCCCTCTCAGCGTAAAACCGTAAGTTCATATAGTCTTTCACCTGGAAAAAAAAATCTCCAAAAGTTAGTAATTTAGATGCAAACTTAACAGCAAACATTTTATTTCCTCTGAGCATGAAAGTGAATTTAGTCTGTTATCATGTGGAAATGTGCACTCAGAAATAGCTACTTAGTTACTACAGACTTATAGAAAAGAAACATAAGTGGGTAAAGTGACCAACACTTAAAAGAAGGTAATTAGAAGAAAATATTATATGCCACTCTGCCTAACTCCATGTGTTCTAGGATGCCCTCACTCACTCTGGCGTTAGCTCAGACTCCAACATGTCTCCATCTCCCACTGCACGGCACTTCTTCCATCTCTCAAGTTTAGGCACTTGACATTCATGGGTCCTTTGCTCTGTACCTGTTTGACAAAAAGGTATGGAGGACTACAGTGTTAAGTAAGTTTTAATGGAATTGCATAAGCCCAAAGGAAACAGCTGCTGTCCCTGCACAGCACAGAACACACAGAAGCTGCGGAGCCCTCGAGCAGCTCCCAGCTGGGCACCAGGAAAGGCTCTGACTGAAGACAAAAACGTGCAGAGGGGCAGGGGGAGGAACCTGGAAGAGCATTTCAAAATACCACATACAGCCCAACTACCACTTTCCTCACTCCTGTTTATGGGGAATACCTTCCAGTTCCTTTTGAACAGTATTCAAACATTGTTGAGTATGTTTCACCATGAAGGCAGTTAACAAACCTACGGTAACTTTTCAAGTTTTTGAATTTCTATTTTTTGATAGTACTAGATTCTTTTAACCACCCAAATTAATGTATTTCAAGTACGTAATGAATCAGTCACTCCTTTCCAGGCTACCTTTTCTTTCTGCCAGCATGACTTCTGTGACCCGGAAACGCGAACATGACTCTCCCAAAGCCAACAATGAGAGAGTTGCAATGATACAAGTCAATGCACCATTCAAATGTTGATCACATGGGAATTTCTTTCACTATGGAAAAATGGCAAAAGAACCTAATGAAGTCCTTCCCTGTAAATAGGCCCCTACTGTGTGAATTTATCTTCCATCTCTGCAGAAATGTTGCAGGTGCATCCCTTGCACAGAAGTTACTCCTTCATTCACTTCTAAGGCTAATCTGTTCCTCACTATACCAGAGCTTTATTGTTCCCATGCTGTGGGCTTGACTTTTGCATAGAAAGTTTTTTACATTTTTTTAAAAATAATGTCCTGCAGAACTGTGCCACTTAAAGATATTGAGAAATTTGGGTATTAAGCTCATTTTACCGGGTTAGCTCATATTTGAGAAACCAAAGTCCTTAGGCAAAGCAGAACACGCATTTCAACTTGTTTCACAGCTTTTCTCCAAACAGAAGCAGACAACCCTCCTCCTGCTAAGCCATCACTGTTCCACTATTCCTAATTTCTTCTATTTCTGCCTGTACAAAGGACATGTTACTTGTTCTTCCCCACATGTGAAAATGGCATGTTTAGTTTCTGCCAGCTTTGAGGAGCTAATTTCTGATGCTCTTTCCTTCCCTGTTATGAAATAAGTTACTCAGTTTTATTAGTCCTCTGTGGCAATAGCCAACAGTTTATTTGGTCACTGTGGACATTTTTGTTCAATAAGCCCAGTGCAAAAAGACATAACTGCAATTCAGTCCGTGTAAGCAAATCTCTTCTTTTTTTGACAGTGATGTGATTTGTAATGCATCCCTCCTAAAAACTTCCTGCTTTGTTAGACTAAAAGGAATTTAAATCTATACACGAGGATTAGAGATTAGATTTATTCTTAAGCATGTTGAACTGAATTGTGCTCATTAAGCAGGTCCAGTCTATAATTTCAGATAACTATGTACAGAATCAGGCATTATGTAGACCTAGTGTGGCAGGACTACCTCACGTACCCAAGAAGGTCAGAAATCACTTGCCCAACTTTATATTTTGTACCAACTTCATCAGTTCGTTGCGTATCAAGGTCCAAGAACCAGTGAAGCTCTTCCAAGTTTGAAAAACAGCACAAGTGAAATACTGTCTATGAGTATGTACATCAGGGGAAGTGCTATCAGATTTAAAGCAAGAACATTCCTATACCTTCTTTAGTGACAAAAGCAAGTAAGATCAACTGCCATGCAACTACTTGGGCTTACAATTTTGCTTCCTGTTTAAAATTATTCTGGTAAAGAAGAAAAGGGGAAGATAACAGCAGAAAGCAAGACCTAACACCTCTATGGTTCAAGGGTTTAGGAAGAGGCATGTTATCACTATACTATCTAGAAAGCACTTGTATTGTGTGCTGCACTTAGAAGTTCACTGACAGAGCAACAAATGAGTCTTCATTGCTATAAAATGAGATTACATCACTCTCCACTGGTCATCTCTCCAGAAAATGTAAAGTTAGATAATGTTTTTCTGTTTGTTAAAGTACACTCTGAATCTCACCCTTTGACTTGAATGATGCCATAATTCTGCAATGTTTCCAAAACAACAAAAATGCAATTTAGCTACTTTCAACTTAAGAAAATACAGGATTTATTAAAAGAAGAACAAATAAATACTAGCCTAAATTTGAGTTTTGGTAAATATAAAGTACTCATGCTGACATGGTTTAAAAACATTTAAAATAAACTGTGAGAAAAGGGAATATATTCTGAGAATGAGATATCATTTCTCTAACCACGTTCTCTTCTATTTCCTCTGTCCTCCAGAAGGCTAGAAACAACCAAACTCATTTTTATTAAGAAGAGATACTGACAGTCAGTAGAATTTCAATCAGCTTTGCCTTGTCTGTCACCACTCAAATTTAGTTCTGCAATTCCTCTGACACTGTGTTTTCCTTGAAGCAGCGCAGGTTCTACACAGACACACACACACGTGGATGTGTCTTGCCCCTGCCACACATGTGTGACACACTTCTGTGTCAGCAGCACGAGCAGGACCCCAAACAGGGGTCCCAAACAGGACCCCTGGAGCCAGAACCTTTGGCCCCTGAGAGGCTTGGGGTGATACTCTCAACAGGTCAGTGCAGACTTTGAGACCTGATGTGCTTCCCCACCAACATTCATCATGCAGATCCTCACACACCCAGTGACACTCCCACAGCTGACTAGCACTACTACAAATTCCTGTTCTCATAGGACTGGAGCTAACATGGTGCAGCTCTTACTTTTACAGCACCAGCACTGTTACAAGTCAGTATAACCTTTTAATTGCCTATTAATTTCCCTCAGATGCTTTCCCATAGCATCCTGCCTATCTGAACCTACATTTAAACTGATTTTAGTATTCTATTGGAATATCAGTGTCTTGCCTAATATGCTCTGAGGGACTGAATCATAGGTATAAGATGGCAGCCTACAAAATGGGATTCCAGTCCTGTCTGTCCTGTCCAGACAGATAACAATGTCATAAAATAATAAGTCTTTGAACTGGTTTTACTCAAAGAAAACTGTGGAAAATAAAAGGCCTGACCTAATGATACCAAAAGGTCAGCAACAAAATTGTTTAGGAATGGCTGCAAGGTATGTCACATTAGGAAAAGATGTGGCATGGTGCCACACTGTTATATACTGCTATAACTGGGCATATTCTACAAAAACCAGTGTATGGGCTGAGAAAGAAAGATCTGTTATTTTTAGGATATGACATAATTGTCAGGGGTTTTTTGGAGCATTCCTACTTGCTGACAAGCATGAACTTGAAGGAAGCAATTGGACTAGCAGAAAAAATTGCAGAGAAAAGCTTTGTTTATATAAAGTGGCTGCCAAATCTTCCTTTTCAGTGTAATTGAGGTTCTCATTTGGCAAAACATGTGTTGGGATTCTGCCAATACATCTCAGGGCAACTAGCTAAGCTTCTTTCCCTGAGAGCCTGGTACTGAGATAGTTTTATTCTTGATGCCAAAGGTCACACATACATCTCTGCAGACAGCACAACGCTGTCCCTGGCTCAAAAAGAGCAGCCACTGGAAAGAGAGAGGAGATTCTTTTCCACTTTAAAAACTTTGTACTCTGCATTTTAAAGGCTTAAAGTTTCTTCTAACATTGGACCAAGAAAATGCCATGAAACTAAAGATCTACTTCAGGAAACTGAGAAGAAAATGTGAAATCAAATATTCAGAAAAAAATTCAAAAACCTCTTATCAAGGGCAAAAATGGAAGAGGAATTAGAGTTTTCTTTAAGGTTAGATTGATGAGTTTTGATGAATTTAATCTTTTATTTTAATTTAAAGCTCTATTCTGACGAAACAAACATGGTAGAAAAAGATCAAAGTTCTCCAATGTATATAAGCTGCAGCAACTTTCCTTGGTAAGAACCTAATCTTTCCCTCTTTTTAATACCTCTTGTGACTTCAGTCAAGTTTTGTCTTGCCATAGTGAAGCCTAGAAAGAAAACTTCTAAATTTGGATTAGTTTCACAAGTAACTAAATCAAAAGTACTAAACAATATTTAAGATACATCGAGAATCTTAAACCATTATCAGCAAGGCTGCTGCTAAAGTTAAACTAATATTTGAATTTTAAACTGAATTACTTGTATTTTTCCAAATATTTTGTTATAGTATCATGTGCTTATAGAAAACACTTGTTTAATCTTTTTCCAAGATAGTACAGTTCATGGAAGCTATTGTATATAAAGTGTTAACACTTGCATCAACAGGAAACTCCATCTAAAAATCAAACGAAACAACATGACCAGTTTGTTTAGTCCAGTCCAGGGGCTCTGTGTGTGTGGCTCGGCTTCGCAAACGAAGAATTGGGAAGGGCTGTCCCCACCCGGCATTGCCCAGCAGGTCTCCCATCCAAGTACTAATCCGGGGCTGACCCTGCTGAGCTCCCGAGATCTGACGGGATGGGATGTCAGGGAGGCATTTAACTGCCTTTTGTAACTACAACTCTTCACCTTTACTAATGACTACTCCGTTTAATTTTGCTCTATGTTCACAGTTTTAATGAAGCATGGAAGTATGAGGGAAATCTGTAAATAATGACCACTTGTTAAATTTTAACACCGAGATTTAAATCTCAGAGTACCCTTAACAAAAGTCTTTTCAAAGGCTGTGTGCACTGCTCACAGTCAAGGTGTGTCTCTGTCACAATGTCTCTATGTGTGAAACACATACAATGTCAGGAGACTGAGAAAAGGAAGAACATACCTACGTACTCTGGCAGGAATTCTAGCTCCACAGAGCAGATAAATTTTGCTACGAAAATATCAAACATGTTCCTTTTTTAACCAAATAATTTTCTTATGGAAACATCACTACTTTTAGTGCTTGTGATCAACCAGACAAAAACCCACAAACACCTCAAATCATAGCCAAGCATGAGTTTTTACAGGGAACGACCCAGTGCTGGTTCAGTTTCTTTTCCTGAAGTTTACCCTTAGCAAGGGGATAAATTTTGGACATTTTATCTCTGTTTGAAGTAATTTCTGATAATACTTGGAGAAGTTCCAAACGAACACCTTGTCTGAATGGTTTTACTTTTACAATTATTCTCTCAGGTTGAACAAACATTCCTCACAAGAATTCCTATGGACAGGTTTGGCTAAGGGATAGCCCTGTGTGGCTGGAACGAGAGCTCAAAGAACAGCTCTGGCAGCTGCAGTTACCACCAACTGCAGCTAAGTCCAAAACTGAAACAACAAATCGCCTGACTCATGTTGTGCTCAAATATAGTTTCTTTGTCTCTATTATGGTGACCCCCTTTTTTCCATCACAGCAGGATGTTACATCTGTAGGGCAGCAGAGTCAGCTCTAATTGCAGCAAAGTGCCATATGCACGTGTACATCACCCCACCCCAGCAATGCAGTCTTCTGGTACTAAACCTGCTCTTTTCTTTTGACAGACATTAACTGGTAAGTTTCAAATACCATCAACTGGTCAGGTTTCAACTTAAAATTATTTAATTATTTATCTCATTACTTTGATTAAGAAGACATTCCAGGATGCCATTACTCTGATAGTTACAAATCATATTTCAATATTTAGCTTCTGAAATTTGTATTCATTTTATCCTGGTGCTACCATTGCAATTTAGTTTAAATTTCTCTTTACCCTGACTGTTTTCTCCCAGTTGTGTTTATACGAAGTGATTCTTTTACCTAAACTTCTCCTTTTCTAGGCTAAAGCCAAAGCTATTTCTTTTAAGTCTGGTGTTACAAGATAGATGTTATTCACCCAATGGCCCTAGCATTTTTTAACCCCACTTTAAGCATGGGTGGCCAGAATTGTGCTCCATGGAGGCTCTCACCAGCTCCTTCTGAAGGAGTAGAAACAATTCTGATTTTTATAGAAACACTGTATTTGATAGGGAGTAGGGATGAATTTGTCTTTTCATGGCTTTATCTCACTTTCAACAGCTATCTACTGATCAACACCATAAACTAAAGTCAGAATAATTATGTAACACTTTGGTTTTTGTGGCACTATCATTTTAGTCATCAGGCCATCTGATTCTTCTTTTGGGATATTCAAATCATGTTCTACTTCAATGAACCCTTCCATCACTGTTTTATTAGCACACAGCCTACGTACACACAAACTGTGAGACAAAGTTCTTAACTGAAATATATAATAAAACTGATAACAAGACTGATTTAATTAGCAACCTCTCTCCCTAAAACATATTCTAGAATATTTTATACTGGCATCACATTATTGAACATCTGTTTGCCTTCAGTGCTTTAGATTCTGCTCAACTATAGTTACTGTATTTGTCAATAGCTAATTGTATAGTATTGCACCTACCTTGGTTGAGCTATTTAAAACCTTGGCTGACAGACCCAGATTTAATTTGCTAGCTCTTCAGAATTACTGGCCAGGAATTGTCACTTCTTTTAACTGGAGCACATTCACATACTGACCAATGTGCTCTCTGGTGTCTGCTTCAAACCACTGTGTGGGTTGGCTCTTCTCCAGGTCTTTTGTAAACATTGCTTTGACAGGCTTAACCCCCAAAACTTAAATCCCCAAATCTTAAGTACCAATTTACTAAAAATAGTTATTTGAAATTGGTAGATGTTCTTAATGTATTATTTATAACACCATAGAGTCAATCTTGGAGACGACTTTAGGATTATTAACAAAATTGCCAGCAAACAACCATCATGTAATAGAATTTTCATCTACTTTTAACTGTTACAAATATATTTCATTTTATAAATCTGCTTATAGTCATAAAGGAAGACTGTGATTTTGGATTTTACTCAGCAGAAACATCTTCAGTCAAGGGCTTTTTGTTCAGCTCTTAATCAAAATAACAATCAAGTGATATTTCCTTTAAATTTCCCAAAGCCTGAAGAAAAGAACAGTACTTACTTATAATTGTCATCTTCTACAAATTTCTGAAGTTCTTCAATGTAATGGACAGACTTCAAATACTTTTGCACATGGGGCAGTTTTGTGAGATGATCTGTGGAGTGTTCAAACAAACAAAGATGAACATTCATGCCACCCAAAACTGATTATTATTTTAGGGTATTTTTCTGGTTCTTACAGTTACCTTAATGGAAACAGAGAATTTGAACCTTCCTAAAGAATAAACCAGGCAGAAATACTACTTTGACTCTAAGAAGATGTTACAGACTGGATGCAGCAAAAATGATGCTCTCAGTTCTTAAAGAAAGGAAAGATGCATTGCATCACCATGAAAGCTCAAGGATTTTATTAGATGCTGTCTCACAGGTGGAAAAGAGTTTTATTTCCTGCAAACCCTGCTTGAATTTTCGTTCATTTTTCTGCAGCCATGGCTATTAGTGGTGCTCTTATGACCAAGAAGTGATTTTAAAATTACTAAATAATTAATTAAAAATTACAATGCTGAATGCCAAGAATGAAAGATGCTAAGTTCAGAGTGACAGAAAACCCCCCTGACACATCAGGTGCATGGATAAGAATATGCCTCATAGTACCTAACTTAACCTTTATGCTCTTGAAAAGACAACTGTTTTAAAGGCACCCTTTATTCCAGAACAGTTTCTTCAAGGCCATATTTTAATTTTCATCCTGATTTTAACTAAAGCACTCAAAATTAATGCACAGCATTGCAGGAAGATACCAAAGCTGTCAAAAGGCAAGGGTCAATGAAATAATGAAGTTTCTTTGTCATTCAAAGTATTCAGAGACAAAATGAAACTCACAATAAGGAAGTGGCACCTGAATAATCTAGCTATTCATAATCATACATTATTATGGCTAGTCCCTACCTTTAAGTACTTTAAAATAAGTTGACAACAATACCAAAGGACAAGGACTGGATACTTAAACATACACAGTTAACTTCTCACCTCGTGTCCTCACAATCTTTTTATTTTGTCCTAAGCACTTTGAAACTGTAGCATTAAATGCCCTGAACTTACTCAATTGTGTAGCTGCTGCCAAGGCTTACCAGCTCGTTTCATGTTTAAGCAATGAAAAGTCATGCTAAGTCCCCAAGAGCACACTGAGTATTCATCAAGACTCCAAACCCAGCAAATTTCTTGATATACATCTTCACTAGCAGGCTAGAATTGCAGAAATTAATTTTAGAGTAAAATCACATTAACAAAAAGAACAACCTCTCATTTTCCTCACTTCATCCAGGAGCAATGTATGTGGAGAAGCTTAACACAATCGAACAACTTGTATAGACTGAAGTATTTGTATTTCATTTTGTATCATCAGGATGTTAACAACAAAATAATAATGAAATGAACACATTGTACACTCCAGAAATATACCTACTGCACAGTAAAGGGAAAATATTAATATAATTCTCTCTGATTGCCTCTGGTGGAAACAGAATACAACCCAAATGCAACAGCTGCACTTGAAAGTATATCATTTGTAGCCCACACGTAGCAGTAAACTCTACACAACCTCTGTTATAACTCTTACAATTTAGAATACATATTTATCTGCCCAATTTACTGGTAAGACTGAAGCTACACAGGAGTGGAAGCTACATCACTTATCAGGACTGAACTCTACCAACGTTAGCCTCTTGTGTTGCCTTTACAAAGGGCAAAAAAACTGCTTCCACAATGTTGCACTAAAGAAATTTTAGCTAAGGCTTAATAGGCATAACAAAATTTACCAACCATAGTTACAGGAGACCTGCAGATCAGCAATTATTCGGAGAATATTGTTCATTTGATTGGATCTTTGTTCATTCTCCATAATGCTGTCTGAAGCGGGATATGCAGAATCAATGTAGATTAAATCCAAGAGATAAATTCCTGAAACAAACAAATCAATGAACCAATTGATCTAGTGTTTCAAACAGAAATAGTTGCATTATTTTTCATGCATACCAACAGCCAGCAGCTATTTACTCTCACTGGGGTCTGGACCCATTAAACAAAGGAGACCTTGGGATTTGCATATTGAAAAATTCCGTAATTACTGCTTGAATTTTATGACACCTCTTGAAAAAGGACAGAAAAGCTTTGTAACTTAGGCTAATGCTCACTATGAGCAATTTTCAGGACACTAAAAAGAGAGTGAGAGCTGCACCAGCTGGTGGAGTGAGGGTTGGGACACAACCAGAGCCCCCTGCAATGCCACCAGTCGCTGCTGGAACGAATTACTGCAGCTTTGGCTCTGGCTCCAGGGTGACTTTGCTAGAGGACATCAGGAGAAGATACTTAGGATTGACTAGGTAAAAAAGCATAAAGAAAAGGGGGTTATTTATTAATTTATTAATTTAGAAAAAGGCATGAAAAAATGTAGTTTTTCCCTTGAGAACAACATGTGCTGTAGACTGAACACAAATCACTATGTGTGCTCCATTCAGGGCCCACTGCAGCTATTGCTAGTGTGTCAAAAACATTATTGTGGTCTGATTTTTTTTTTAAGGATTGCTCAAACGTTTAGGGTCAGCTAAAAGGCAGACTGTAATTTAACATATTCCTAAACTATTCTACGACCTGTGCAGGAAAGTTAGATGCCTCTTTGTTGCATAACAAAGAAGGGAACATTCTTTTAAACAGGAAAATAACTTGTGCAGCATTAAAATCTACCGTATTTCCACATTAGATTTTCCATACTGGTTTTTGAGCATGTTTATAATTAATGATTCCCCCCCTTCACCCCATGTTTTCTTGAAAAGAACATTCTTAATTCCAACAAATTACCTTGCTGCCTCATTTCACTTTTCTAGCTTTAGAACATGACATTTCCTCAACAAAGCCCACCTATTAAAACAACAGGCAATGCAGCTGTGCTAGTCAAGCACAATTTTTCAAAAGGGAAGGAAACGCAGGGACCACGCCTAAGCAAAGTGCTTCAGAGAGAATTCCAGTATGCTTGCATTAATTACTGATAACAGTCAGATCACTGGAAGGCCATTAAGTTTGTGCAGTGAAAACAAATTATTTTCATGTCATCTCCTGGTTCTAAGTATGCCTTAAAGTTACTCAGGTTAAAAAACCCAAAAGAAACAAAACCAAAATCCAAATCTGAACCCCTGGAAATTGTATTTCCATCTGGGAAAATAATAAACTCTTTTCTCAAATGAAAATGTTCTTATGTGTTCTCTAGTTATGTCTCATTTCTATCATACATAGCTACAAGTTACAGACCACCAGCATAGTCTAGGAAATCTAAGAAAAGCATGTGGCTTACTAGAAGTTTTCTTCTTTACAGCTTAATAAAAAGACCCAAATCCATCGATACAGAAGTTTTCTTAATTTGTAGTACTGAGTATCTGCATGAGCAAAACCTCCTCGCCATGTTAAGTGCACTCCATACTTTGCTATCACATCATTTTACAGCTGAGATTCAGTCTTGTCATGAAATTTTGCGTATCTAAAGTGCTGCCTGGAGAATCTCCATTAATGTTCCTACTCTGAGACTGAGGAACACCATAGAAATCCCTTGCAAGACCTTTTATCACTCGTGCTGAGCTTGCTATGTATCTGTTTCCTCAGATCTCTACCACCTTGACAAGTAAGTGGTTCACTGGATCACACTGTATTATCTCCAGCATTAGCCAGGCTGCAATACCTAATTTGTTGAGGTTTTTTAGCTTATGCATTCATGTGTTCTGGAAAAGCCTTCCAGTGCTCAGGGAGAAATGAATGAAGAAATCATATGACCTGTCATTGCAAAATGAAGAAACAAAGAGGCAGCAATAAGCCAGAACAAATTCAGTCTGTTATGAACCATTAAATACTTTGCTTTGAAACCATAAGGCCAAACCAAATTGTCTCTTAAGCCCCCAGCAATCTGTGAATTTGGACTATGAAAGAACCATACCCCCCTCATACCCATACCCACTGACACGACAGATAGGAGAGTGCTGCAGTGACTACAGGTAATTTGATAATCCCATCAAAACCAACAGGGACATTTAGCCCTTGTAAATGAGTGGAATAAGAGTTGGATTAACAACTGAGCAACATATAAACCAACTGGCTCTTCACTGTCCCCTCTTGCCCAGTGGCACAGCAAAATGCAGTCAGAGTTCCAGCTGTCAAAATTCCACCTGCTCCCAGCCTCTGTACTGCAACATGCCTTATGGCAGCTGGGTCAAGGCTGCTCCAGCTACTCTGAGCAAGTCAGTAGCTTCCCATTGATATGAAGGGTACAGACACCCTCTCACTCTGCAGCAGTGGTTGTAAACATTTCTTCAGGACAGTCCACTTTCCAGGACACTGTGCAGATGAGGACCAATGAGATACACATGCAACAAAAAGGATGAAAGGGTGTTAGCCTGGGTCCTAGAAATTCCAAATAAAAATGCAAGGAAACGGCCTTTTGGTAGGTAGTACCAAACTGATGGATGTCAAAAAAATTAAACTGAATGTGATATGCTGGAATGTGTGAGAGAACATACTCTCTGTAATTACACACCAAGCAACACCTTTCCAAAGTTCCTCTTTGTATCATCTTTTAAAGCAAGAAGGATGATTAGTTTGTTTGGTTTTGTGTTTTTCTGAGGGTTTGGGGTTTTTTTTAGCATTAGCAGCCTGTATCTGGGCAGTTACATTTTGAACTCTTCTACATATATGATGTGATAATAAGAATAGATGAGAATCAGTTTACTTTGTACAGAGAAATGACAACATTATTCCCTTCAGCAAGAGACTTCAAGACATGTTTCTCTAAGGAAAGGCTCAGAGCTGCCCCATGCCAAAGCAAACACACAGCACTAGATTTTCAAACTTTGGCTCACATTTGTGCTACTGTGCACTGAAAAAAAGCTCTCTAAGCTGTGGAGCCATCAGGATATTTTCCAGAGGGTGAGCTCATGGGCAGATTCTTCCACAGCAAGTATCCCCTTCCAGCGATATTCACGTTTCTCCATTGTTACCAGAACTAATTTTGCAGCTGGATACTATATGCAGACAACATAGTGTTCATTAGATTATGGTGTCATGGAAATAATAACACAGACTAAGGAAAAGCATGGTCAAGTAATTCAGAACTAAATTTATCAATGAAAATCACAACGTGTAAAAGGGGATCAATTATTTTTAAATTAGCAAACTCCCCCCAAACCTCTAATATCAAGCTCTTAAATTTTAACTGGAGAGCTCAAACAAAGGCATAATATTAGTAACAGTTCAAAGACAGGGAAACATTAGTACAACAAAAAAGTGACCTTGAAATGTAACAGTCAATGCCACCTAGATAATGCATCTTGAGTGCTACATCCACTAGACAACAAGTTCCAAGGCTAAGTTTTATTGAAAAAAGTATTTATAGAGAACTGGAGTGTTCAGCAGGATGCAAACCTAAGTCTGTATATTTGTGTCTTGATTCACAGTTAAGCTTCTCCTATTGTTTCTTTAATCAATAATAGTCAAAGTTTCTGTAAAATAGAAAGTAGCACTGAGGCAGATAATAAATAAGCATACCTGCGAGTTGAAGGGTGCTAATAAAAAGGTCTTAAAAAAATACCCCCAAGCCTTCTGAAATCAGTGGTTACTTAACTTCACCCAATTTTGATGAACCTTGGCTGAAGCATGTAAGCTTTAAATTGTTCATGAACAGCTACGATGTATAATTTGGTCTTCATTAAGAAAGACTGACATAACATGCTATGAAAGACAAAACACTTTCAGTGCAGTACAAAGTTATGCCAATGAGAAAAGCTGAGAAGGTATCACTTTAAACTGCAGTAACAGAAACAAAGGGAAATCTGATTTTTAAGGCCTTTGCCTGAAGTTAGAAAATCAGGGTTCAAATTTTCTGTTCTCTCACAGATTTCTTTGACCAGGGCATGTTATTGTCATAATCTATTTACCAAAAGTTGAGAGAGAACGAGAGAGAGAGGGAGAGAGAGACAGTGAGTGTGAGTGTGTATGTGTGTGTGTGTCAGAGTGAGTGTGTGTGTCTCTGTGTGTCCCCGTGTGTGTGTGTGTGTGTGTGTGTCTGTGTGTCTGTGTGTCTGTGTGTGTGTGTGTCTGTGTGTGTGTCTGTGTGTTTGTGTGTGTGTGTCTGTGTGTGTGTCTGTGTGTGTGTCTATGTGTCTGTGTGTGTGTGTCTCTGTGTGTGTGTGTCTGTGTGTGTGTGTGTGTGTCTGTGTGTGTGTGTCTGTGTGTGTCTGTGTGTGTGTGTGTGTGTGTGTGTGTGTGTGTGTGTGTGTGTCTGTGTGTGTCTGTGTGTGTGTGTGTGTGTCTGTGTGTGTCTGTGTGTGTGTGTGTCTGTGTGTGTGTGTGTGTGTGTGTGTGTGTGTGTGTGTCTGTGTGTGTGTGTGTGTGTGTGTGTGTGTGTGTGTGTCTGTGTGTGTCTGTGTGTGTCTGTGTGTGTGTGTGTGTGTGTGTGTGTGTGTGTCTGTGTGTGTGTCTGTGTGTGTGTGTGTGTGTCTGTGTGTGTGTCTATGTGTCTGTGTGTGTGTCTATGTGTCTGTGTGTGTGTCTGTGTGTGTGTCTGTGTGTGTGTCTGTGTGTGTGTGTGTCTGTGTGTCTGTGTGTGTGTCTGTGTCTGTGTGTGTGTGTGTGTCTGTGTGTGTGTGTGTGTCTGTGTGTGTGTGTGTCTGTGTGTGTCTGTGTGTGTCTGTGTGTGTCTGTGTCTGTGTGTGTCTGTGTGTCTGTGTCTGTGTGTCTGTGTGTGTCTGTGTGTGTGTGTGTGTGTGTGTCTGTGTGTGTGTGTGTCTGTGTGTCTGTGTGTGTGTCTGTGTGTGTGTGTGTGTGTGTGTGTGTGTCTGTGTGTGTGTGTGTCTGTGTGTGTGTGTGTCTGTGTGTGTGTGTGTGTCTCTGTGTCTGTGTGTGTCTGTGTGTGTCTGTGTCTGTGTGTGTCTGTGTGTCTGTGTCTGTGTGTCTGTGTGTGTCTGTGTGTGTGTGTCTGTGTGTGTCTGTGTGTGTGTGTGTCTGTGTGTCTGTGTGTGTGTCTGTGTGTGTGTGTGTCTGTGTGTCTGTGTGTGTGTCTGTGTGTGTGTGTGTCTGTGTGTGTGTGTGTCTGTGTGTGTCTGTGTGTGTCTGTGTGTGTGTGTGTGTGTGTCTGTGTGTGTGTCTGTGTCTGTGTGTGTCTGTGTCTGTGTGTGTCTGTGTGTTTGTGTGTCTGTGTGTGTGTGTGTGTGTGTGTGTCTGTGTGTGTGTGTCTGTGTCTGTGTGTGTCTGTGTGTTTGTGTGTCTGTGTGTGTCTGTGTCTCCGTGTCTGTGTCTGTGTGTGTCTGTGTGTGTGTCTGTGTGTCTGTGTGTGTGTGTGTGTGTGTCTGTGTGTGTGTCTGTGTCTGTGTGTGTCTGTGTCTGTGTGTGTCTGTGTGTTTGTGTGTCTGTGTGTGTCTGTGTCTCCGTGTCTGTGTCTGTGTGTGTCTGTGTGTGTGTCTGTGTGTCTGTGTGTGTGTCTGTGTGTGTGTCTGTGTGTCTGTGTGTCTCTGTGTGTGTCTGTGTGTCTGTGTGTGTGTGTCTGTGTGTGTGTGTCTGTGTCTGTCTGTGTCTCCGTGTCTGTGTGTGTGTCTGTGTGTGTGTGTGTTTGTGTGTGTGAGCATTTCCCTGTCAGAAAGAGCTCATAAAAATAAATGACTAGGAAGACTTAACAAAGCCAGGAGTTAAATTCCTGATATAAATAATGTAACAATGTGCAGCCTGCAGAAGGAGCAGCACCATTTATCCTTAACAATTCAGAATTTCAGATCTCTTTGGAGGTTTATGACAATTTGCAGGCACAAAGTGTAATTGAAAACTTTCAGTACCTAAAATTGTCTCACAAATACACAGTGTTGCAAAATTGACCACAAAAAAACCTGTGCAGATAAAGACTGAAAATTTACATCATTCTTAATTGTGTAACTTCTCATTTCTATTTTTTAAAAACTTTTTGTTTTCTAATGGATATCAAACTATCCTATAAAATAGTAGGGCTAACAAACCCAAAATTAGGGGGTTAAACCATACCACTATGATATACTTGACATATATTTTAGTGCACAGTGCTCTGTTAAGTGTCTGCTTTGCAAATGCAAGTACATTAGGAAACAGCTGCTGTACCGTATTTTTGTCAGTCAGACATTTACTACTTTGCAAAAAAGATTAGTGAGCTGGTAGGGAAGTATTTCAGATTAGCCTGGGGACTTTTAAGTAACATTTTGATCAAATACTATAATAAACTACCACGTTTGTTTGGCAGACTGTACTGTTACCGTGAAAGCCACAAAGACATGCTGTAAGAGGAGAGGAAAAAAAGTTAAATGTTCTAATGAACAATTTAGTTCTTACTCACAATCACATCCAATTTAGTTCCTACTTACAACCACATACACTTGTATGGACATCGCAGTCTCTGAATGCACGTCCTGCCGTGTACCAGGACGCCTGGACACAGAGCACTCCTTGGGGAGAGGAAGCAGTGCCTGCAAAACATGCAGTGACTGGCACACTGAACACAAGGGAACCCATGGGAAGGAATTCTTTTCCATTTTATCTCCTCAAAATTGAATAACGACACTGCTTTGATAAAAGAGCCAGGAAAGACAAAGATATGATTCTAATTTGTAGTGAGCTGTATTTATGAAAGCATTTTCCCACATACAGTAGTGTGGTTGAATCATACTAAATAAAGCAGAGGACGGAGGGGAAGAAACTTATCAATTAGCTACGTGGTAGAAAGTCCAAATTACTAGTCAGCAGTTCATAAAACCAAAGACATCATTGTTAGGAGATGAGCTCACAGAAAAGCCAACAGTTTTGTGGTATTGCTGGTTTCATGAACACTGACAAATCCCATGGAATAAAGGCTGGAAAAGTTTTCTACAAAACCAAATGTATATACTGGTCAGCCTTGGTGGGACTTGGGAGTACTCAAAACAACTGAAGACAATCATTTGCCAAGGCAACACCACGGGATTTGTAACACAAAGAAACATTCATTATAACATGTCTCGAGAGACATTACACCATTAGGAGATGGTCCTGTGGATGGCCATCAAGGTGATCACTGGGTTGGAAAACTTGTCATAGGAAAATAATTTAAAGGAATTTGATCAGTTCAGCTTAGAGAAGCAAAGGGACCGGAATGGGACCTGATCAGTCTTTCAGTACCTACAAGGCAGTCACAAGGAAGATGGAAATACTCTCAGAGCGATACTCAGTAACAGGACAAGAGGCAAGGGGGGACATTCTGTCTGAATACAAGCAAAAGTTCCCCTCTGTGAGTACAACTAAATATTAGAATAGGTTACCTGGTAGAGGAGAGCAACTTCCCTTGCTGGAAATATTCCAAGATTTGGCTTCACTGGACCCTAGGTAACCTAAACTATGGCCCTGCTTTCCACAGAAGGCTGGATCAGACAATCTCCAGGAGTCTCTGCCAGCCACAACTCTATTATTATATGATAAATGTGATAAATGTGCTTGCCTATGCTTATACATCTATTATTGTAGAGGAGTTTGGAGTAATGGAGTTAGATAGACTAATTTGCTGCAGCAGCAAGGCTCTGTATGTGCAAGCAGACAAAGGACACTGACTTTAACTGTGGAAAAAGCAGGTACTTCAAGGAATCTCTTTTATCAGGAGATATAAGCAAAACTTAACTTATAAACAGGTAGAGCTAGGGAGAACCTTATTTTGGCTCGATCAGCTTCAGCTATATCAACTAATAAAACTAAAATTTTATGTTGTTAATCCCGTGGCCTTTCCTGAGTCTCACTCTAATGGATCACCGGAAGGAATCATCTCACCTTTGTCACTGCAGTGATGAAGCCTCATACAGAAAAACAGATCAGTAAGTGCAACAAAAAAAACAAGCAACTTTCAAACTAAGATACCACTGCATGAAGGAAAATGCTACCAAAACTTCAGCTGGAATGATGTTCAGGATGTTGTACTCTGAATCACCTCCAACTGGTGCAAATAATATTCACTGAAACAGGCTAAAAAAATATGAAGCTGTCTGGAGCTTTCTAGCAAAGCTTTCCCTCTAAAAGAATTGGATTTGCTCAAAAGTACTGCCAATTTTTATTTCTTTTTCATTTTTTCTCAAAACCCAACTATTTCCTAATGCTTTTCCCATGAATTGGGAAAAATATATTACAGAAGATTAAATACTTTAAGAATGATGCATTTTAACATTTTTAAACATACTCTATCCAGTGTCAGAAAGCAAAAAATGCTTCAAAAAAGAATATAGGAAAAAGGCAAAGGTACAATAGCTGTTTTCCAGATGTAGTTTCCTGCCAGAAGCAAGCAGTGGTTAAGGGACTTCCTGAGATGGATCTTACATAAACACTTTTGGGTTTAAGTCTGGGTGGTAATTTTTCTTTACAACATTTCTTCTCTGAATTTGTCTGTTCACTTTTTCTGCTACTCCTACAGAAATGCCTTTTTCAAAAAAAAAAAATTAGTTTTGAAAGATACTGTGGCAATTGAACTGCACCCTGTCTCAAAAAACCAATCTCTCTGATTTCTCACTTTTCCTTTTCAAGATTGGCACATTCTGATCTCTTTTGTTTACGTTGAGCTTCTGATCACTGACCCAAAGTCAGTTGATTAACAGTATTTTCACTCCCTTGCAAAGCCAAACTCACCCCTGCCAGCTGCATCCCCTGCTGCTGCCATCAGCTTCCACAGCCAGATATAACCGGGTGTTAGCACCTTACTACTGGGAGGATGTTATCAGATTTTAATACAAACTGATCCCTGAAATTCTCAGTATGAAAGACAAATGAACTATGACATTTTTTGCAAAGCACATCATTCAGCCTAGAGCCTTTAACAAAAGCAATGAACTGCACTTCACAGTATTACAAATCCAAGGAAATGGTATTCCCACGAGGTAAAAGCAAATGCCCACACTAAGGCAAATCCTACCTTTTCCTTCAATCCTTCCCAAAGAGCAAACACCTACTGTTATCTAAACAATTCAGATATCCTACAAACACTTGGCACATCCAAATAAAAGCTCTCTGTCATCTATCAAGTTGCAACAACTTTTCCCCTGTAGACAAAACTGCAACAGATCCAAGAAATGTGGCAGCTTCTTCATATGCAATTTGGAACAAGCCATATACAAAGCTTACAGAACAGGTTATTTAGCTTTAAAAAGACAAAAATGCACTCAGCACTTAATCACAGGCTGATCTGTGTAATAATATATTTCTTGTTCGGCAAAGAGGACAGTCAAAGAAAGAATTTGTCCATTTTTTATAATTTCTTTTAATAACACAGTTACCTGTAAGAGAACTTTACTGACAAGACTAAGAAGAACACCACAAGAGACATCTCCAGTCTCCTCCATTGTGCAAAATTTTTAGGCATTATTGCACTTCTTTAAGTGACCGAGTATCAGTGGAGCTTAGGTACAGGTTAAGGAGCTTAAAAGGTGTTATGGATGCTTTATAAATATTGTCCTAAATAAACCACCTCATCCCCCAGAAATCCTGCTTTTTTTCAAGAACCTTGGCGCTGCGACGCATAACTCTAAGTTAGGAACCTTTTTTTCCTACAAAAGGAAAGACTCTAAAAATTTTAAAATAAAAACTTGATACTCCAGCCAAATTGTAATCCAGGCAGGGAATCACCTACCCAGCTCAGCAAGGAGTTAGGAATTGGAGAAACCAACCAGCACAGGAAACATATCCTGGCAAACACTCATGGTAAACCCACTCCCCTTGCTCTTCCTGCTCCCACTTCCCTTCCTTGAGCAGCTCTGTGTATCTTAGGCTGAAAAGGCCCCTTGGAAAGGAAAAAGCATGAATCATACACAAGTTGAAAGTAAGTTTAATATGACTATTGATAAACCTGACAAAAATGAATAGAATGATCACTTTCTGGTTCTCTTAAGCCGGCTTTGTCAGTATAAAACCGGTACATTAGAAAAGCTTTGAACAGCTTTAACCCCAAGAGCCCTGAATTGGACACTTCAGTATCTGGTTTTGTGTCCTCTCTCTTTAGAGAGGAGTAAGCCTTTGAGTTATAATAGAAAATAATGTAACGAAACAACAGTAAATAATTAGAGGTGCTATTATTCCCTGAAGGAATCCCAGGCCATGTAGTAAAAGTACAAGGAATTAAAAAAGCTCAAGGTTTACTGAATTGCTAGTGCAATATATTTACACATGGGGATTTTTTCCGACATCCACTTTTATGATGGAAATAATTTATCATTAGACTTGTTCACATTTTAACTTGAATGGAAATAGTTTGCTTCAATTCAGTATCATTAAACCTCTTTATCTGTCCTTGAGTTCATCTTCAGTGTTCTCATATTGGTTTTCTCCACTTCCTCAAAACCCAACGATCTTTAAAACCGATAAATTACAAACAAAATATTATTTGAATATGGTATAGCTTTATAAAGATGGCTATTATATACAATGACTGAAATAACAATTTGGTTTGCTAAGCTGTAACAAAAATTTACATTTTTATATTGTTTCACTTTTAATTTTGGTAATTTCTTTACAAGACTCCCAGCAAGTTATAAATACATCTTAAAGACAGCTTTTACATTCATTCATTCAACAAATTATTTATAAACCCAGAGGTGATAGCTAATAACTAAAAACATTCTACAGACACAAAGTTCTGTAATAGCAAATTTTTTAAAAGGTTCTAGGAAAACAGTAAGAATTTACTGCAGTCAAACTAGCCAGAGTTTAGATTATCAGGACGAGTGGCGAGAAACATTACGAAATGCTCGGGGGTTCAGCCATATTATGAATTCTCAACTTGCATTAGATGGTTTTAAGAGTTTGCCGGAATTTGGCCAATTTTATCTTCCTTCATTATGCGATCGAGCTGTTCCATGACAGACACACCCGGGCAGCGCTCCTGGCGGAGCGCCGGGCAGTCCCCTCGGGTGCGGAGATGGGGCACTCCCGGCTCGGCTCCCCCAGTTCGGCTCCCCCGGTTCGGCTCCCCCAGTTCGGCTCCCCCGGCTCGGCTCCCCCGGCTCGGCTCCTCGAGTGCGCCGTGACGGGACCAGCGGCGGGAAGCGCCCCCTCCACCCGCGGCCTTTCGGGGCCGAGTCCCGAGCAGTCCCACGCCTGACCCCCATTCGGCACACCGGGCCCGCGGACTCCCCCAGCCCCCGGGCGCTGGCGCTGCCTCCCGGCTGCCCCTCGGCCTCCCCCGCTCCGAGGCCGGGGGGGTCCGACGGCGGGGCCGCGGCTCGAAGCCCCTCCCGGCAGCGACCCAGGGGCGGGGGCAGCTCGCCCGTCCAACCAGCGCCGGGCAGGTCGCCGCTGCCTTGCCTTTGCCTTCCCTCTCCCTTCCCCGGCCAGGACAAGCCGCCACAAAGGGCTGGGGTTCAAATGAGGCTGCCCCGGGCCGCGTGAGGGGACGGGCGGGAGCGCCGAGCGCCCCGCGGGAAGGTCCCGGTCCGGCTCAGCCTGAGCGGCCGCGGCCAGAGCGGTCCTGAGCAAGGATAACAGAGAGAAAGAGAACTGCGCCGCTTCCCCAGGTACGTCCCGTCCGGCCCCAGCGCGGACCGCGGGTGCCCGAGGCGGTGCCGGGCCGGGAGGGAGAGCCCCGAGGGGGCGGGGGAAGGACGGGCGCGGCTCGGGAAGGGCCGCGATCGGAGCCGGCAGCGAACGAGAACCACCACCCTGGCAGGGACAGCACCGCGCCCTGCGAGCACCGAGCCTGGTCTGTGCCGTTAGAGAAACCGCAAAAACACTCCCGGACGCAAACAAAAAAAGGCTGTCAGGGAGTAGAAGAGAGTTGTAAGGAGAGCGGAGACATTACATGCCAGGCAGTGAAAGCCTTCTTGACATAATTTCCAGGAATATTATTAAAAATATGATTTATTTATTTCTGCGTGTAACTCGGGTCTTCACACTTCCTTAAACTTGCTGTAAATGCATATGCGTTTCGAGAAACTTTCTAGGACATATACTATGTTCTAAAGGACTATCTGTATGAAAGAAATAGGAAATCTTCATTCAGTTTTTTACACTCAAATCTGATCAGGGAGATATAAAAGTTCCTGATAATTTACCAGATTCTATAAAATGAGTATTTGAAATATTTTGCAAAAATTTAATAAAAAACAAAGAGCCCAGAATTTATGAATACACTCCTGTAAGCATTAAATATTTATTATATGATCTAACTGCTATTTTTCATGGGCAAAGTGAGTCATCTATTAAAATATAAATCTTTTTAAGAGCTGTTATGGACAATGTGTATGCACACGTAGGAGCACACACAGTATGAGCACCTTCTGGTAGTGATTGGATTAAGTGAAAATAAGGTGAGGCCGCTGTTAAGGGAAGCAACAACAAAAGCAGTGCTCTCTTTCAGTAATTACATTCCACATCTGTGACAGAACTTCAGTAAAGCACAAAGAACAATTCACACATAGCACGACTAAAACTCTTGGTAATCCAGTAGAAAATTTGTATTTCTTGTAAAAAGAAGCTTTTGTCTAAGTCTGAAAAAAGTTACATGGCAGCAAAAGAGAACAACCTTCTGCGGTTTCTTGCAGCACTTGATAGTATTTCAAAACAAAAGTTCTCCAAAAGGTCATGAAGACGGTCTGGTTCTGAAGTTTTGCTTTAGTAATCCATTCCCCTCAGTGAGAACAGTAAAAAAACTGAACTTGTGCTTGAACCAAGATGTCACCAGTTTTAAGTGGACAGAAGAGCTGAGAAGTGACTGCATTATAATATGGGTATCTTAAAGCAATTAATCAGTTAATGTCAGTGTGGCACTGCTTACAATGGAAGCAACTAACTAGTGGCAAAACGCTAAAACTCATTCTCTCTGTAAGTTTGGAGTTAATTTTCTCCAGTTAGTTTTACATCATGTTTTCATAACTAAAACTGCATGCTCCTATGTGTCAATCCCTCCCTATATTTATTTTAAAAGTTCAAACAAAACTTTAAAGCTTTACCCAATACATGTGACATGCATATTACTGTGTTTTTCTCTGTGAATTGCTGTTGCCTTTTATAAAATCAAAAAGAAATCAGTATCCAGGTTTTTCACAGCAGTACTCCCCATCTAAAAATCAAACCACACAAGGTAATTCTAAAAGAAACCCTGTACCAGTGGAAGTCCTCTCCTTAGAAAAGAGCAAAAATTAATAAATCACATCAAGCATGAAGATTACCTTTGAGAGGTAAGCTGAGAGGTAAATTAAAGAGGATGGATTAACATAATTCCACGCAAGAAAATGTTTGGGAGATGTAAAAACAGAACATGAGCTCTGAGAAAAGGGACAGGGAGTAAGAAAGTAAGTGGATTCAGAAACTTCATGCTTGTCTGTCTTATCACAACGGTAGCATGAAATCCAGATCATGTTACTGGCCTGGTGCCTGGAACATGCCAGCTAACTGTAAGTCCACAAACACTGGCTATCAGAGGATTCTGCAGAAGCAAAACATGAATGTTTGTTAACAAAGCCCAAACCCAAGCTGTCTGATCTTTTCATAGTAGGATTTTACATTTTCAACACCCTTGCTTCATTTGCTTTTATAATGTAATGTAAATGTAAAGCTGCAGTAGTTCAAAAGGTGTTCAAAAGATGAACCAGCATCGCACTGTCACTGACACTCAGCCTGTGGTTCTCCGGCTTTGTAGCATTTACTGCTACTGTAGAGAAACACAAGAGCAGCAGCAAGAAGCAATTCTACTGCTGTCACCTACTGAGACCTGTGATGTTCCTTATCTGTAGGAATAACATAATAATGCAATTTAAATACAGAACTTCTATTGTGGTATGAAATTCAGGCAATTATTTTACACTTTTGTCTTACTTAAGGTTTTGCACACAAGATTCGCACAAATCATTATTTTGCTTTTGTATTTCTCCAAAATGCTTTAGGACAGGTGATGTCTTAAATATCGAAACATCTCCTCCTTGAACTGACTTTAGTCCAAAGTAAGACATAATAAAGTGCACTGTTCAGCCCCTACCCAGCAGTCTTCCTACTGCTCCAGCTCTACTTTTTGCAGGACACAGTATAAGCTCCTAGAGACAAAATGTCAATGCCTCAATGCTTGAAAGACTCAGCATTGGAAATCCACTTGCGGTCGAGATGCCAATGTTGATAATATATACTAAGGCTTTCATAAACACATTTCTTTCCAGAGTAATAATGCAAGTGTCTATTTTATGAACAAATTTCATCCAACAAAAAGCAGTCATGGCATTGAAAAGCTACTGGCAGCATTTTTAGATAAGCTTTATGAGTCTATGACTGTGTTATTACAAGTCCTATTTTTCAACTGATGAAGACAGACCTTTAATTGTACACAAAATTCCCAGAGGTAAACTGAAAGAGACAGTTAACCAGTCTCTTTTGTAAAAATGAGATCCTCTGAACCATGTCATCAGAACCAACAAATAATGAAAAAAGCTACAGAGTTTGGAATATCCACAATGACCTGTATTTTGTAGCTGAAAACCAAAAAGGCCATCACGCTGACATTGCAACCTTTAATGCTTCCTCTCAAGGCAACCTGATTAAAAAGCAAAAGTGAACATTTGCCAGACAGTAATATTTTTGCATGTAAAAGTATTTTTACCTTTACCATTTCAGGATCATGCTAGTGATTTAAAAATAGGTTGTAAAACACATGTATAATTTTAGATTTTAAAATAATCAAATCTTGTTGAAATGTAACAAAAATTCTAAGATACTTGTAACGATCAAAAGGTAATACATTTTGAGTAATCAAAAGCTCCACATAAGCAAGACAGAGAGTACAGGACAGAGAAATGTTTCAAAGCAAAGCCAAAGTAAGATTTTATTTATTTTTTCCCTTTAAAGGGCAGGAAAAAAAAAACAATCAAATGCTGAAACATCTGATATCCCTTTCAGAAAGTTTATTTCCTCTTTTTTCACCAGATCATGGAAACATCCTCAGTTGAGTAACAATGAATGAGCAAACCAACCAACTTCTTATTACCTACTTCAGGTTTTATACTCAGATTGCCAATATTTGGGATATGAGCTGAAATTCCAACCAAAGTGCTTGTGCTGGCTTGAGTATAAAACTGCTGTGATTATGGGCCACACAACAATGCTGCCAAATCTTTTTATACAGATGCAGTTATGCTTGCAAAAGACAAACAGAAAAAAAAATTTTGCCTGAGCAAAAAGTAAAATATACTGCTGAACAGGGTAAACATGCACAAAACTGGGTTTTGGTGCATCTGCACCGTGGCAAGTTTCTCCCAACTCAATCCCCATGAAAAGCACTTTTATGAGTTCATGACTCTTGAACAGCCACAATCTCGAAATTAAACTATGGGAAACTTCCATACTTCTCATTAGAAGTTTCTTTTGATGTTTAATTAAAATAAAACGTCTTTCTTTTTAAGCATGCCTCTTTCACCTGGTTTTTGTTTGTATGCTAGTGTGTTAAAAGTTTTGTCATACACATGAGGATAAAGGACTGTATTTCCAATAATTAAACAAATTTGCCCCAAGCCTGCAAGCATGCTTAAGGTTGAAAAGTCTACAGCTGCCTAAGGGAATTCTGCAGGGGGGACAAATATGGCCAGAGAAAGAGGAAGAACTGAGTGATCAGCAATGGCACGAGTCAGGTACAGAATCAATTACTGGGCATAGGTGCACTACGGGAGAACTGAAAGCTGATGTCCTAGACATGGGAAGGAATCCCAATGTTTTAAGAATCCGATGTTCTGCTACTCAAAAAGAAGATATTAAAAAGAATGAAATCCTTCCTTAAAACTGTTTCGTTGGCTCCCCTCCCCCCCACTTCCTCAACTCCAACAAGCTTTTTTCTCCCTGAAAGATGAATCATTGGGAGTTGTTGAAATAAGCATATTCGTTATAAACTTCCATTTTAATCCAGCTTCAGAAAGGAAGAAATGCCCTTTGTTATGTGGTCCTTCACAATATGCAACAAACAGACCTCATTCTAAGCACTTATTTTTCCCAAACAAGTAGATGATAAAAAGACTTAAGAGATTGTCATGAAAGGACTGCAGGAAGACATCTGATGGTTGTTTCTGGTTGTACTGGGGCATTCTCTTACCAATGTCCTTTTCCTTCCACTGTTTGTTTGTATAAGAACATCGTCTTAGAAAAGGTGACATGCAGCAAGATCATGACAGAGAAGCATTTCAGCACAGTCTAATAATGCTGATGTCATTCACTGTGGCTTGCCTTTGTAATCAGAGATCAAACCCTACAACAGACTTGCTAGAGAGGGGCTCAGTGCCCCACGTTAGCCCTGACATGGTCAGGGGGTGGGACTAAATGATCTTTAAGATGATATAGTAAGATGAGGCTGATGAACTCTGTTCTATTATTTTCTTACATAGTTCATAAAAAGACTGGAGGAAAATCTTTTATGATGCTCTGCATTTTTGTCCCAGAAAAGCATGTGCACCCCAAAGCCTATGCTCAATTAAAGACATGAGATGCTGTAACAAAGACAGATGTGAACACTGAGGAAAAAATTAGTTTCTTTTCAGTGGTCACAATAGTTGCAGGTTTAGAAGAGGAAAGAAAAGGATATTATGATGCCAGCAGTGAAACAAAACTATTTTACACCTATATGCAAGACATTTGCAAAACCAGTCATCTGTGCAGAAACATGAGGCCTGGACAACTGCCAGGTTTTCCAAGTGTGACCTGCTGTGCAAATGCTGATCATGCAAGTTAAAGCTGTCTGGGGTGAATTTAAGTTCCCTATTTTCTAGGGCTCCAAATAGCATTCCTTTGCTTACAAAAACCATGTCAAACTCCAGATTTTCATCTGCCATGTTTTCAAGATTCTTGACAAGTTCTGTAAAGCACCATTCCTTTCTATTTTGCAAAATGAAAAAGGGTTTATTCCAAGTAAGAAACTGAGGCAAAAGAATATATCCAAAAATTTTAAGAAAGATCAAGTCGTGGTCACTTTTGTTTGAATCTTTTAGAGAAACATCTATGGTTTATTTCACAAAAACAGAAAAATGAGAATGACAACCATATCCCTCTTCTCAGTATGAATAAGGATGCACATCCATCATGATCTTGAAACTGAAAAAAAAAAATCTCTTAAAAGTCAGCAGCTGCCTAGAATCACAGAACAGTTTAGACCAGACAGGACCTCATCTTCATCTTACAAAAGAAGGCAGATTTCAACATTAGATCAGCCTGCTCAGAGCGTTGCCTTAAGTCACAACTTCTTGTATTTCCAAGAGTGGAGATTCTACCACCTCTCTGGGTCACTGCTTCAGTCCTTGGCCATCCTCACGATGAAGTTCTTTTTTAATAAACTCCAGTGTTTTCCTGAGGTAATTTCTATCCTCCGTATACTTTCACAGTGAACTCTCCCCCCAAAAATCCATCTTCTCTACAAACACCGATTTAGTGGCTGAAGACAGCAGTAAGATGTCTCCTTCACCTTCTCTTCTGGAGGCTGCACAGACCTTGCTCTTCCTGCTGGTCTGCCAGCCTTCAGCTCTCCACGCTGGACTTACTCCAGTTTCTCACAGCTGTCACAATCACCACTTCATGTAATTTCAAAAATTTCATTGTACTAAAGATGATCAAGCAGTAAGGTGACATATTTAAGTACTGAATGGTTACTCCAGGTGAAATGTTTTACGAGCAAAGAAAAACATTATGCTAACACCACCTTGGTTTTAAAGTGTCAAACAGGCTTTATATGCTGAAAAAGCTCCCTATCACATTTTTCCCTCATTTATTTTATGAAAACTAGGTTGTATATACATGATTATGAAAATTCAACAACAAAGATCTTTTAGAAATACAGCATCAAAGTGCTGTTCAAGTAGCTGATGAGAGAGTGGTTTGTGACAGGTCTCCCTGGCAGCTGTGACAAGGCTAAGCCCATGTTTCCAAGACAACTGATGCCTATACAGTTCTGGCATCGACTTATCTTTTAAGAGATTGTGAAAGCCTCAGCTTTTCACCTTGAATATGAATCTGCATGGAAAACTAAGTTCAGGTCATGTCACCAAAAATGATCCTTCCAGGTGATTAGACTTGCTGTGCACCACCTCTGCCACCAGGCACTCCTGCAGGTATTGATCCCCTTCCAAGAGGTGACCGTGGAGCAAGATGACCAGGCTGAGAGTAACAACAGTGTTTCCAGTGAGACTCACAGTAAATCTTTCAGTTGGAAATTCCACTAGTTTGGAAAAATAACATTTTATTGCCCACGATATTGGGGTAGCAGAATTTTTAATTTAAAGTTATTAAGGACTAATTTAAAGCTTTTCCATTTTTTAAAGCTCTGGTGTTTCAATACTGCTGAATAAAGTTAAATTTTTGCATTTCATCTGAACTGTATCTCTTGCAATATATATGCAGTTATACTGCAAATGAGCTATTTGATATTTTTAGAACTTTTAGCAGCATTAATACACATATTAACTTACATTCTGTTTACATTTAAAGGCTGTATTTGTAACTGTAAGAAATCAAAAAATGTAATTCATATGTAAATGAAAACACCAGTCTTGGAAACTTTTGGGGTACTTGCCTGGAAGAAAGGATAGTTGAAATCCTGGTATTTATTGCTTAGTTTCTTATGGTTCTTGGCAGGCTTCAGATGAACTACCAACTAGTGACTACAGTTCTGAGCACAAAATGATACAAATATTCCCCATGAAGTCCACTTAAGCTGATGTAAATTCAGGCTGGACAAGAAAAATACCTCATTCATATACATAGTTACTAGGTAGTGTTTTAGAAGAGATTATCACTTGTAAATCCACATAGATTTCCTATTTGCTACTCACTGTTAAATTTATTTTAAAACAGGTTGAAAAAGTTCTTTGCAGAAGAGTATTTGACCAGACCTAGAGGATCATGACGACAACAAGATTAATCTGTTTAATGCTAGTAACTGTTGTGGGAGTTACTACAAGCAAAGCACAGGAATTTGAAGGCAATGACAAGGAAACAGATCAAGAATTCATTGACATGAACAGATATAAGCGTTCCAGTGACATGCAGGACAAATGCACTTACACCTTTATTGTACCTCAGCAGAGAGTGACGGGTGCCATTTGTGTTAATTCTAAGGAGCCTGAAGTTCTACTTGAAAGCAGGGTAAATAAACAAGAATTACAGTTACTTAACAATGAACTTCTTAAACAAAAGAGACAAATAGAAACTCTCCAGCAACTGGTAGAGGTGGATGGTGGAATTGTTAATGAAGTTAAACTCTTAAGAAAAGAAAGCAGAAACATGAATTCTCGTGTCACACAACTCTACATGCAGCTACTACATGAAATTATCCGAAAACGTGACAACGCTTTAGAACTTTCTCAACTTGAAAATAAGATTTTGAACCAAACTGCAGATATGTTGCAGCTTGCAAACAAATACAAAGACTTAGAGCACAAGTACCAGCATTTGATGTCAATTGCCAATAATCAGTCAATGATAATTGCCCAGCTGGAAGAACAGTGTCAAAGAATGCCATCCATAAAGCCACTGCCACAAACGCCACAACCACCACACAAAGTGTACCAGCCTCCAACTTACAATCGCATTAATAACCAGATATCTACTAATGAGATTCAGAGTGATCAGAACTTAAAGGTTCTGCCACCTACCTTACCAACCATGCCTGCAGTTACTAGTATTCCGACTTCAACTGATAAACCATCTGGTAAGTAGTATTATTTAGTTTATGCTAATATGCAGTGGGCAACACTTTACCTGTAATACCAAAAATGCGGTCAAAATTTATTTAGCAAAATAAATGCAAACTAATTATTTTGAACTGAGATTTCTTAGATCTGGTGTTGTCTGTAACTATCTTGTGTATTTTTTACATACATTTTGTAGTACAAGCACAGAAAGAAGGCAAAAAATTAACTCTGTCTAGCCCCACAGATTGTTCTGGTGTTACTTTGCCAAGACAAACCGACCATTTATATTACAGGTATGAGATAAAGGACCTGCAGAAAAATCTTACTATTCAACAGTTATCTACATTTTATTTACCTTTGCTCAAGACTCAACTGCTACAATTCATGACATCTGAAGGGGTTTGGCACTGTTTGTGTGATTATTCATAAAGTCATTACAAGTTTGTTCATCTGTATGATAACGTTGTGCTTGTGTAACTCCAAAAGGAATCTGCATCTGCTCTGCACCTCACACAGGGCACTTGTGCTCTGGACAGGATCAAAGGGAATGGTG
This sequence comes from Pithys albifrons albifrons, assembly GCF_047495875.1. NCBI lineage: Eukaryota > Metazoa > Chordata > Aves > Passeriformes > Thamnophilidae > Pithys > Pithys albifrons. Next base: position 13,508,990 of record NC_092477.1, on the reverse strand, counting down.
GAATAGTAAGGGATATTATACAGATCTCACTAAGAGTCTTACAAGTTCTGCCACAAGCAAGATTAGAAGATGTGAAATCCCAGTAGAGATCAATTGACCTACATGGTAACAAAAATAACATGTAAAGAATTCAGTTTCACCTATGGTCCCATAGATTTTTATAAAAACCCAAACCACAGTTCAGATACATGTTACATGTAAGTGAAGTCTGTGCTTCAGTGTGTGAGCAACACAAACATCTGAACTCAGAGATGAAACAGAGTAATGCATGGGAACTGCACTCAGTGTATTTCATGGCTACTTGCAACATACTCCAAAAGACATAAACAAACTTTAGAATTATCAAATCATGTAACTGCCACACATTAAAAAACCCCCACAAAACAAAAAACCAAAAAGACCCCCATCTTATTTCTGCATAGAAATACTCACAATGTAAGAAACTTGAGCAGATGTTTCAGTCCAAAGCACTGCATCTCCACAGTCTGTAAAGTCTTTAAAACACTTTGCTACAAAGCAGTATTTTGACAGTATTGCCAAAGATGAACTCACCAAAGCCTGCACTGTGGTATGCAGAACCTCTGCCAAAAATATCATGATTCTAATGTACTGTGTAAGCAGATCTACTACAACTGCTTTGGAGCAAGATACTATGGCCTCTTTAATAATTACCTTTTGACTTCCATCTCAAAGTAGGTTCAAGCTTTGTACAGTATTTCCCTATCTTTCTCTAAGTGAAATACCTTTCCAGCATTCTTTGAAGACCTTTCCCTTCCTGTTACACTGTTTGAAAACATGTTCTTGCTTCACATCCTCCTTGTGCTTTCAAGTGCTCAAACTGGAGCTGAGGCTTCACCATCAGAGAAGAACAGAAAAGTTACTTCAGGTGTATAGCACTTTTGCTGAGCTATCCACATACCTTTTCCTGTTCTGAAAAGTCAAATGATAACTCAGATCAGGTTGCAACCCTGCAGAACTCCCAGATCCTCATCTGAGGATCTGTGCTGCTTATCCAGCTATTTTTCATGTTGTTTACAGTCCACAATTCTAAGATCTGACATCTGCTACTTCTCCCTGGACTACATAACTTATCAGAAAAAGAAGTTTCGTGCTTCTTCCGCACCAATTCATTATAATACTAACTTCTCTCCTTGTTTGCTCATTTGTAGCTTTTGATTTGTTTAAGCAAGTTTCCAACAACTGAAGTTGAGCTAATTAACCTATCATTTCCATGGTATCCTCCTCCCCTTTCTTTTTGGGCATGAAACATTTAATATCTTTTCCTCATTCTCCAGAATGTTCTCCATTCACAAAGCACATCTCAAACAAACCCCTCCCTACAATTAATGCCAAAAATTACCTTTTAGTCATGACTGGAATAAACTAGGAAAAACCCACAAGCAATATGCTACAACACAAACAAAACCCACCACCACAACCGCCCAGCCACTGTTAAAAAATTCATCCATATTTTATCCAATCCTTTCTGTAGTATTTCTTGAGTTCTTAACCTTTACCAAAGCTCCTGGCTGCACTAGCCATGAGATCACAGCCAACCTGTGCAATGAAAACTGAAGCAAAATGGAAAAAAACCACCCTAAATGCCTTCTTGTCTTTTAATCTGTTGACAGCTTTCCTTTCTCACGAAGTAATAGACCACTGCTCTCCCCTGATCACAGACTTACTGCAGTCTTACTATTCTCAGTGCCTTATTTAATTCTGTACATTTGTCCACAATGTTTGTTACACAGTGCCCCTGCCCATAAGCAGGAAAGTGGAACAAGGTGATCTTTAAGGTCCCTTCCAACCCAAGGCCTTCTGTGATTCTGACTCCCTAGAGATGATTTTACCAAAACTACCTAACTGAAAGTCAGGGTGTTTACACCTTTTTCAATTCTAAATTTTTGAAAGTTAATATCTTACAAAAAAACCCCTATCATGGAAAAGTAGCAGCAAACTCTGCTTTGAAATACTTAAAATAGTTAATCTTCATCTTAAATCACTTTCAGAGAAAAGAACCATGTGCAGTAGAGCACTGCTGCTATGTCACCTAAAAGAAACTGCAAGATCAGAACACTGTAAATACCACATTGTATATTGCTACAAATTTTCATGAAGATCAAAGCTCTGTGGTTGACTCTTTTAGGAGTTTCTTCAATAATGACTTGTAACTAATATGTTCCTTTTTGTTTTTAGTAAGTGCCACTACATACACATTGTGATTAAATAAATGAGTGATTTAAATTACCAGTGCTCTTTACATTTGTTTTTTTCCCACCTCTCATAATAAGCCATGTAATTGTGTGACAGAGCACTGCATCTCCATCTGAACTGCCAGACATCTGAACAGAGAGCCACAACAGAGACAGGGAGAAGGGGCTGAGAAGCTCCAGGCAGAGTCTCTGAACATGATACGGCCACAAGAACACAGCATGGCCACAGAACACTTGAACTGGCTCTTGGTACACTGACTTGCTGAGTAAAACAGTTAAAAAGGCAAAAAACCCCTCAATCCCCAAAACACTTGATATCATTTCTATAAAACTAATTAATTTCTAACTCATTTACTGAGTACCATTACTAGTGTTGGGGAATAAATTATGAAAAAGTGTAGAAGAACTGAAATAACTGAAAACAGAAATTACTCTTGATAGCAACATATGCTTCAGTAAGGCTCCTAATGAAAAGATATGGCAAGCCTTTCTCCATCAGTGGGCAGGGGAAATCAATCCAGGGTCTCTGATCTCAAATCCTAGAATTCTTGCTGACTTACCTCTTATGCTTAGGAAGCAAAGCAGCAGGGGGAGCCTGTCTGCAGACTCCTACATCATTTTTACATCTAAATTTCTCAGACTCATTAAAATGGAATTTATCTTCCCAGTAGAGAAAATGTCTTTTAAAATCATGAATATAAGATACTTTCAAAAAGAGTAAGCTCCTCATGGACTCTACAGAACTCAAGGAAAAAAAGGCATTCTCCTTCTGAAAATAAGAGTGCATTAACTGTAGTTTCTATGAATGCAAAGCATTTTAAAAGTCTTCTTATTTATATAAAATTTCTCTCACAGGTACTCCATGTTAAAAAAAAAATCTTATTTTCTATATTGTGCTGTCATTTATTAATGTGACAACAGTAAGACCTATAATCTGAATTTATGTTGCCGGTTCCATTGCTAATGTCTGTGTCACTGCCATTTTGGGGATCTAAGAAGTTGATTTTCTCAAAGACAGAATCAAGAACAAACTTATCATTTTGCTTTCTAAAGGAAATTCTTAATACTTGTCTCAGGAGTCATTCATATTTAGTTTCTTTGAAGATGTAATCGATGATAAAAGTACAGCTGCCTTTATCAGTAATTTATTGTGAAATATTCCAGAAATAAAGTTACAATAAATTGATCTGTTTGAAAACACTTGGTGGATATGGTACCTTTAATAAGAGGTAAAAAATTGCACTATTCAGTTAAACTAATCTACTGTAAAAAAGCTACCTATTTAAATACTGCTCTTGCATTAAAGATATTCTCAAGGGCAGTTTGATGCACAGCTCTTCTGTTTTGACACAGGGCCCTGGAGAGACTGTCTGCAAGCATTAGAAGATGGCCATGACACAAGCTCCATTTATCTTGTGAAACCAGAGAACACAAACCAGCTGATGCAGGTCTGGTGTGACCAACGGCATGACCCTGGGGGCTGGACAGTCATTCAAAGACGACTGGATGGTTCTGTCAACTTTTTCAGGAACTGGGAGACATACAAGGTTAGGACAAGTGAGCAGATGAACTTTTTTCACCCTCTAAAAATTACTGGTAAAGTTAATTTAAAGGGTGATTTTACAGTCTGGCCAAGGGCCTGCCTGAAAAAGAACTTTACCCTTGCAGAGGAGGAAGTAGCTATAAAATAAGTTGCTGCAGATTTCTATACACGCTTTACCACTAACACAGATGCAGAATATTAAAACATGCTTCTCTTTGCTTCCTGTGCAGCAAGGATTTGGTAACATAGATGGAGAATACTGGCTGGGATTAGAAAACATTTATTGGTTAACCAATCAAGGCAACTACAAACTGCTGATAACCATGGAGGACTGGTCGGGCCGGAAGGTGTTTGCGGAGTACGCCAGCTTCCGGCTGGAGCCCGAGAGCGAGTACTACCGGCTGAGGCTGGGCCGCTACAATGGCAATGCTGGCGATTCCTTCACCTGGCACAATGGCAAGCAGTTCACCACGCTGGACAGGGACCATGATGTGTACACAGGTACCAGAGCCCGCTGCTGCCTTGTGTTTTTTCGCCCTTCTCTCCCACACCCTTTTTTTTAGAACAGAAAAATACTTATGGTCATACATACACAGAAAAAAATTTTCCAGTTGCAAAGGGATTTGTTGATTAATACCTTATGAAGCACACACTGATGTGTCAGCCCTCATAGTAACACCAAAACAAAAATTCATTCACACTAGACAAGAGCCTGTCAAATACATTATGGAGGGTTGTTTGGGACAATAAAGCACACCAGTTTTCCAGCAAGGGAGAGTAGCAATAATGAGCTCTATCTGTAGAACCTAACTACTGAACGGCTTCCTGAAGAAGCCTTAATTCACCACATGGCATCTACATATTAAACATACAGTTAAAAAAGCAAGTTTTTCATTTACTTCTGAGACTGAACTGGACCTTTCTTTTGCAGGTAACTGTGCCCATTACCAGAAGGGAGGATGGTGGTACAATGCATGTGCTCATTCCAATCTCAATGGAGTCTGGTACCGGGGAGGGCACTACCGCAGTCGCTACCAGGATGGTGTTTACTGGGCTGAATTCCGTGGGGGATCGTATTCACTGAAGAAAGTGGTGATGATGATAAGACCTAACCCTAACACATTTCACTGAAATAACTCCTCTCTTGGTTTACTTTCTTGTTCTAAAAATCACAGAAAGACAGGATGTTATTACCTGGAATTACCTTTTCAGAAATGAGGAATGTAAGATACTGTACATTTATTGATAAGATATGAGGGCTTGTATATTGTATTTTCAAGAATCATCCCAGGAAAAAAAAAGCTGAAGGAAAAAAAAAGAAATTGCCACAACATTCAGAACACCTCTTGGTACTATTAGAACTGGCAGTTAGATGAACTGTAGATAAGCTTCCTGGTTTTTATTCCCTGTAAATTAATTTTGGATGGTAAAAATACTGCCACAACATTTAAATATTTTTGTATGTTATGTATAAATATTCTCAAATACAGGAAATATTACAAACTGTACAGCGAGAGTTTTATTATTATTATTATGAGCAATCATTTGACACAGGAAATCATATCCCTTGAACTGTGTAGCTGGTATATGTACAGTAGCGTGATTATTATGGTGCAATCTTTTTCAAATGAAATTAATAAAGTCAGAACTATGTAATTCTGTTTTAAGAGCAGATAGTCACACGATTGCTGTTGTGATAAATCCAGTCTTTCCCCTTCACTTGGAGTATTTTAATCTGCTCCCACAAACTGCAGTTCACCACTAATTCAACTATTTTAGATAAATACACTAATGATTTTCCTACCAAAATGAAGTAGCTACTTGCATATGGAAATTAATCCACATTTGTGCTATATAGCCAACATGTTATACTACACAATTGTCACAGTATTTTGTGCCTGACTTCAGTCATTACCTGTTGTGTAGCCTCTGTAATCAGAAGTGGCTAGATATAAATTGAAGGGACTATCCAACTTTGCAGGCAAACGATGGATACCAGTTTATAAGCTATTTAATATCCTTAGCCTATAGATGAAAATTATATAAAGAAGTTATCTGTAGCCAAGAGAAGTTATTTTTAACATATTTCACTATTATATTACTGTCAAATTATTAAATAGATTTACTCATCTATATTTAGAGGCAGTCACACTTATGAAATACAGACCGGGATAATTCTAATATTCTTCTGAAGTAGGATTCTAGACCATACCCATTTCAAAACAGCAACTACTACAAAAAATATAAGTTAAAGAATGCATAAAAGAGGCAGAGTAAAAGCCTCTACAAGTTCAATATTTTTCAGTAAGCCTGTATGACACTTACTGTATGTTTGTGTGTGTGTGCTTGCATCCTTTTCCCTCGTTACCTCCTCACTACCACAGTATGATGTGTGATGTAGCATGTGTTGTATATAACTGAAAGTAGGGGGTTTAATATATTGGATTACACCTGTAATACTGTAATTCTTTAATAAAGAGCAACGAATGTTATTTTGATATGTTCAAATTTTATCCTGTTTTAGTTCAGATTACTTAACTTCACATCACTCTGCCTCGTGACTTAAATCAACCTTGATACACAACTACTAATCATGTGTGTCAAGTGTTTAAATATTGCAACATCAAAAGCAAAACAATTTTCAGCTGAGAAAAATACTGAATTTCCACACAGCCCATGGAAGAAGGACTTGTTGTAGGTCATATGGAAAGCCCTAAATTTTCCAACAATATTCAAACTTTACTTGCCACTAGTTTAGCTGCTGAACTCTGGAAAAGATTTAAATGTTAGGGAGGAAATATTAAATGCACCAACTGGCCCTAGAGCCTAACCCTAATTGGCTCTACCGATCAGGATTGTAGCATTAAGGCTACTTCATGCTTGGCTTGAGTAAGGAATGCAGAGAACTTCAGGTATCCATTGTGCAGATCTCATGAATGAGGAATTCCCTAGCAAAGCTATTACAGATGCTCTTCCGTATCTGGAGATACAGCTACAGGTGCATCTTCATGGCATACACTCCCACCAGGCTTTAAACCCATCTCCATGCTGACAGTCTTTTGTTAAAATAATCGTATTTCTTAACCTTTCTACCTAAAAGATAAGTGATTTACCTAGAGACTCATCTATGTAATTAAAAATGATAATGCACAGAACTCAGGTTATGAAGACCTGGATATACCATGTCTGAGAACAGAACTTAACAATTTTTTCCATAAAATTTGCATTAAATAATTTTAAACAAACGCAGAGGCTTGGCACATCAGAAACAACTGAACATAAGAAATTTGGAACTTACACAGTGAGGTTACTAGGAGGTATATTGGCAGAATCACAGATTCACAAAATTTCATTTTTTTTTGATTCACACAACAGAATCCAGCTTGCACTAGGATCTACCTACTGTAGTAACCTCACTGCTATAAACTGTGAAAGGCCTTATTTTTTCCTGTTTCCCTCATTATTTCTCATTGTTTCAATTATATTCTTAATTCATCCCTCCCCAAAAGTACTTCTCAGACAACACTACACTGCCTAAATATCACGTGCAATACATTTACACACCTATCATTAGCAAAAGGTGAGTTTATACAGGAAAGAACTGCACCACTATGAAGAATAATTCTAACAGCTTCAATTCTCCTGCAATCCTCCTTCATTTTAAGAAGCACCGTAGAAATAGTCCTGCAGCAGCACTCTTGTAGAAACTTAGGCTGCTCTTCAGTATTTTTGAAATATCTCTGCCTTTTTCAGAAGAGTAAAGAAAATTCTGTCAATTAATACATTATCTATGTATCAGGAATGAAACAGTGGAGCTCTACCCACAGCACTTTAAACAAGAAGCTCTCTCACAAAATTAAAGTTACTTCAGAAGGCAACTAGTTATTCCTTTAACCTGAAATTATTTTCTAAGAAGTTTCCATAACTCATACCAAGTTTTCAATATGTTTTTTTAAGTATGGCCATGAGGGATGGCCATCACATTTATCAAATAAGAAATATTGTAGATAGGCAGTGCTTGCTGTTATCCACAGCAATTTGTGCTGGGGCTCATGCCACTCAACATATTTGTAAGTGACCTGAAAATGGGAGTGAACAATGGAATGAAAATCTGCTGATGACATTAACTAATTCAGTGGAGCAAAGAGAAGGGCTGACTAAGAGGAACTGCAAAGGATTTATGAGACAAACTGCTTGGACAGTGAAACAGAAAATGAAAGATCTACAGACGGTGTTACACACAAGGGGAAAACTGTCCTAACTTTCCATATTAAATGGAAGCGCAAACCACTGGCAATAAAAGCATAATCTTGGGATTTCAATAACAGTTCCTGACTGCAACTGAACTTAGAGCTAAGAGAATGTTAGGAATTATTAAGTAGAACACAAAAATTTCCTGAAGTAACTGTATAAATCTTGCATTTCTACCTGGAATTTTGCAGGCAGTCTATGTGCACTGTCTCCTGCTAAAAAGAGGGATCCAGGACTCAAACACTGCCTTGGCAGGTTGTCAAGGATGCCAAGTGGCACCTGCACAAGGCTTGATCAAGTAATCCAAGGACTCTTCCTTTTGGAAGACAGGTAACTGAACACTTAGTATGAAGGCGACAGAGATACTGACTCTAGTCCATCATGTCAGGAGTAGCTTCAAGTTGCATAAGGAACCAGGTAGGGTTTATTTAGTGAAAGTAGAAAATACCATGTTCAGTTCAAGAAAAGAATGTAGTACTGGACAGAGTTGAGAAAATCCTGTCAGCTGGGTGCTGAGCATGCAAGGAGTTTACATGTGTTTAAAGAGAGAGTGAAAGAGTTCACAGAGGGATCCATTGAGGCAATGGGAGCCCCTAAATAGAGACAGCAATTCTGGCCCAGGAAGCCTGATAATTCTCAGCTCTTGTTATCCAGGTTCAGCGATTTAAAAACATTAACTCTTTTTAGCTCCACTTTAGCATCACACTAAATCACAAATAAAGCCATAAAATAATTATATTGAACTACATTCAATAACAATAACCTGAATGCAGAAATATTCCCAGGTGAAATACTGAAAAAGTAAACGGTTCACCAAATGGCTACATGGTGCATGTTACAAAAGAATACGACATAGTATCAACACTGGATAGCATTTTAACTATAGGTCTCATTTCTAATATATTCTTATGTTGCATTACACATATTTATTCAGCACCCACGAGAAATAATCATTCCAAAAGTACATAAACATCTGTATAGCCTAAAAATCTCAACATGACCTAATTTTTCTACGTAGGAAATGGAGTGAACTGTACCTTCCATATACAGTACTCTTCAGGTGCACAACATGGTACATTAGTACTTGTCAGTCAATGGGCTACAGGTAAATAAAGCAATTGTTCACACTCACCTAAATATGGAATTGTAGGAACCATTTTTAAGCTTCTGATGTACTCCCGTGTCCTCTTGTAATTATCTTCCTTAGACAGTAAATAGTCCAACTTCTCAAAAGTGGTCTTGTCTTTCCGATTCAAAAGCTACAGAGAAAATGGAGATCATAAAATTTTAAAAGACAAATCCACACAAAGCTGACAACAATCAATAACTTGTTGAATCACCCAGAGAAAGAAAAGTCAAGTTACGATTAGATTCATTATAATCACCCAAACCAGCATAATGTTTGAAAACGTGATACCTGTGAAAAGAAGCAATTCAGCACAAGTCACAAGCTATACCATTATTTCTGAATAAAGTGTCAAGGATTCCCATATCACTACATCAGTTTTGAATAACTCCAGCAATACTAAAGTTTTAGAGAAAAGGTATTCATTGTAGAGTCACCAACGTTCTCGTAATTTACCAGAATTGCTAAAATCCTCTTCATTTAAAAGTACAAACAGCAATGGAAAATGCTCTAAATAAAAGCAAACTGTGCCATTTCAACTGTGCCTTATTAAAGGTATGACAAAAAGATTTGCAAGAAAGTATAAGGAAAGTAAACCATTTTGATATTAAATCTACATATTCTATTATTAGACTTACTAGAAAAAACATAAAAACATTCAGCAATGCAAAAATTCTAAAGTGCTAAAGACTGTAAAGTAAACATGAAATACACAACTGCAGCAATAAAAACACATTCTCTGTTTCAACTGGTTTAAGAAACCCCAACAATATTTTGAAGATGCTTTTAAAAGCCAATTGAGTCAGAGTGAGTGGCTAATAATTACTGTGCACTGGCTTCTTGCCCGAGTCCCTTCTGACAGCAGACAGTGCCCCACAGCACATTCCTTCACTCACTCCTTCCTCTGGAAAATTCCAGTTCTTGTATTAGTTAGCTTGTAAGTCTGGTCATTAATAAAAAAATAATATAAAAAGGACAAGAATTAAAATATTTCAGAAAAACCTGTGCTGCTTTCTTTTAACCAGCACTGACAATTCCTTGAGGCCCTGACTCTGCACTGTACTTTATTTTTGAACTACTGTGCCTACAAACAGCCTGACACCTCTTTAGGCTGAAGTCAAATTAGTCACGTACTTCTTTTCACATGGAAGTAAATTTTCCTGTTTCAGTTCCAACTTCAGCAAAGCTGCTCAAAACAGCAGGCACCTTTTTATTACTTTTATTATTTTATTATCTTTCTTTTTTATTGACTACAGCCTAACTCTGAGCAATCAGATTATAAAAAAGTTACAAGCATTTTAAAAGCTTGATAAACTTAGATAAGTCTAAAATACAGCCATTGTTATTTATAAGTTCTGAACAGTTAATGTGATCCATGCTGGATGGAATACTAAATTAATGAGAATTACCTAATCCTTTGTAAGGTTGAAGATTATATATAGCAGGACTAAGTTATAATTGTGTATTCCTCTTTAAAGAAATATTTAAGTTTACTGTAAGTTTTGCTTAGGAATTTTGCCTTCAAGAGATGGAGCCTCTGAAAACAGAATTATCTAAGTTTTAATTTCTAAAATAAATAAAAATTTAAATGGATTGTACAATAGTGACAAAATCAATGCTTGTATACTTGTAACATGCCTTTTTTCTTTTAGGCAACATATTAAATGACACACTATGTTTTGGATAATGGGACACTGATACACATTCTGTACAAGGGTCTTCTAAGATTACTTATCACCTAAGTACTCTTACACACATAACCAGTGGCTTCTAGAACAGAAAGAAAAACAGGAAATTATCAGGGAAAGACTGTTTACAAACATGCAGTCAAAACTCTACTTTCACAAAACACATAACTGACCACTACTTATGCTACCACAGAGACAAGAACATAAAAGAATCTTCTTCCAGAGTTTACAACTCAGCAAATTCTGCAGAGTTCAAAAAAGCTCAGAACTCAAAAGCAGACAGAAAAGACAATGGTCAAGGCAACACTTACAGCCCAGGTTTTGGTCAGCCTGAAGATTGGTGCACTTTGCAGTGCTGACACCACAGACATCAGAGAATGAAGGTTATTCAGTTCCAGAAGCTTCTGAGGAAAAGGAATAATAGCTTTTAGCAAATGGAAAAGGGACACAGAATTAATTAATCTCAAAGTTACATTATTAAACCATGATTTTTTCATTAACAAAATACAACATTTTCATCAATGACTGCAGACAACAACATTATCCAACACTGTCATGTACAAAATTCTTAAGACCACTTTAAAAGTTGCCAGTTTCACAAATATACCCATCGATGAGAGGCATTTCAGTTGTGAGAATACAAACTGTATTTGATTCTGTTATTTTCTGAGGCTGTTCATTCAGGAACAGAAAATGAGAAAAAGTTATTTGATGTATTGTTCTTGAAAATTAGTGCAATTGTGAAAATTAAAAATTAAATCAAGACAAAAACATTAACCAAAGATGCTGATGACCCTCTCAGAATTAAAACAACTTTTGATTTTGTAATCTGTTTCCCAGGAAAAATTTATCTCCCTTCAATGTTCTTTACACTTACTCTGTGTTGACAATTATTCAAAACACATTGACCTCAAGCAGACAGTGCTTGGGAATAAAGCTGTCTCAGATGGTAATGCTTGCTACAATATAGTTCCAGTAAAATAGAAAAATGAGAATTGCTGTCATGTAGCTTTCTTGTACATTTAAAAAAGAAGCTGGAATTATCCTTGAGTGATCCATTTACTCATTGCCCAGAAGCACTTGAGGAAGATCTGGACTTTATTGAGGGAAAAGCAGGAAAGAGAGGAAAACAAAGAGAAAAAAAGGGGGCAGTGTTCCTCTTTTTGCAGGAGAAAAAGAAGCCCAAACAAATACTACAGCTCTTATTTCTAAAAATAGCCCAGACCTCCAAGCTGACCGTCCTCCAAGTACTTGGACTACGTATTTGTGCCAGGAACTTATTCAGATAAATTTTCTTCTATGAGCACAAAAATACTAAGTAAACTGATTGAAATATTTGCAATACAAAAAAGTTGTTTTGCATACATAGAAAATATTATTTAAATTACCTACACACATACATAATTTCACACACACAAGATGAGCACTTTGATCCAAGTGCTGTGTCAAGTGCTGCAAAAGAGAATGACCACGGCCCATGACGCAGATATGTAAGTAGAAAAGAACAGTTGTCACACCTTCATCCTGTTCATGTGGTACAACATCACAGATAGGCTAAAACAGAACTTTACCCTCTGCAATCCAATAATGGCTCATAGGGGTAGTGGAGAAACAAATAAAAAGGAATTAACAGTTTGAATTATAAGAAATTTGTACTTACTTTAGCTATTTTCACAAAATGGCTCAGTATTTCTGCCCTTATTTTTAAGGTCTGTGCTGTTAAGATTTCTCGTACAACCCAAAAACTGACCTATAAAATAAACAAATATAACTTATTTTATTTACAAAATATTGACTTCATTAGATGTAATATTTGCAAACTTTCAAGATGCTATAGGGAGAAAACAGGGCAAAGAAAGAAGAGCTCTGATCCCATGAATTCTCATCTGTATTACTCCAATTGCCCCACAAATGAGTGAGGCATAACCAAGATAACTAAAGGAACAAGTGAAACACAGGAAAAAAAGAAAGGAACAGAATGGCAAATGTTGTACCTTGACAGAACAGTAAAATACATTAGAACGAATGGCTTAGAGGAAAAACATGAAAATGTGGACAAAGCAATTGAGAACAAGAACTGTCATTTAAAAATCTTAATCCTCATTTGGAAAGATGGTCTTAATTGACAGGAGCAGTTCTGTTTACAGTCAAAGACAACTGCCAAGCAGTACCTGTTCATGACTGTAATCAAATTATTTACCTGGTTAAACCTCCTAGTAAAGGCAACTATATTTGGAGCAAGGATATGTTTTTCTTTCTTATTCCATCCACAGCTGGCTAGTTCCTAGGAAACACATTTAAAAATTGCATTAAAAACCAGAAATGAGTTCTCCTTAACACCAGTTCTAAATGATTTTGTTCTTAGAAGAACAAATTTCAATCAAAATGTTGTTCAACTTTCCAAATGTGCACAACTAATTTTAGACGTCTTTACAGGAAAGGGCAGAATCAGCCAAAGAGAATTCTGCCCCTGAAAAGCACTTTGTACATGTTGATAAATGGAATATACTCTACAGATCTGGAGGTCTGCATGTACCTGTGTGAGCACCAGGAAAAGCATTTCCAGTTTCAAACACATTTTGAATCACAACCTCCAGCACTTTAACCTTCTGCAGGTAAAAATGCCAATTTGCATTTGTCAAGACACAGATTCTCCACATTAACAGTCCACATCTGGTCTTAATGGGACTAGAAATCTTACATTTATGTAGATAAAGAATCTCAGACACTCTACTAGGGACAGCAAAATCTACCTTGGTCAGAAGAGTAGAAGTCAGTAACCTAAGGATATTATGCAGTTGCCAGAGTTAGTGAGCAACAATGGAAAATCATCTGACAAGGTTTAAAATTTGGACTGGACAGGAAGGTTGATAAGTGATCCAACATACCCTTGCTGAATTTTTTTATACTGCTAAAATACGGTGTGTTCTAGAACACTGTCTCTTTTTTGTGTAGAAGGATGCTGGCAATTTCCTCAATGCATGCAGTGACAAATCAGTGTTTTGTTCTGCTATAAAATTCTATGGCAAAGATGCTTCATAGCGACTAAAGCAAATGTAAATTTGCTTTAAATACGAGTATCTTATATTAAAGCTCCTCAAGCAGGAATCATGTGATCCTTGTACCTTCTGTAGTAAATAATTTATTTCTTCAAAATAACAAGATTACATCCTTTTGCAAATTTATCATATTCTCATAACTACCTTTATTCTTAATTTCTGAAGTTCTTATTTCTGATTTTCAAATGCCTATGTTAATTTTGATCACTTTTGTTAAACAGGCCTCAAGCTTCTTTCTGTACCTTTCTTAAAACATTAAAAACTTAAAGAACACTAAGACACTTATTTTTAAGGGACTGGGCTGATATAGTCCCTCAGAATTGAATCTTAAACGTGATCATACAAATTAAAAAGCTTACCAAGTGGCTGATGCAGCCCAAAACACAAGTTATGGCCAGAGGCACGAGTGGAACTCTGAAATCTGATGTGCATTGAAAAATAGCAGCAGAAAGGAAGAGTAGAGAATTTTTACATTTGATAAATTTATCTTGGAGAAACACTCAACCCAAAGCAGGATGGCAAGACTTCCAGAAAAGCACAGTCATCTCCTTTGGCAATAGATAACAAATCAGAGTAACTCAGGCTGGGTTACAGATTCACAGTGCTAACAGGAATAAGCCTACAAGAACATTAGTGCAGTGCAAGAAGGTGAGCATTTTTGAATAAAGCATTATTTAAATGGTTACATTTCCTCTAGCACTGAATTCCAAAGATGCAAGCAGACAGTTTAAGAAAACCTACCTCTGGCTGTATAGCTTTAAATACTGGCATATCCATCAATGTTATCTGACTCTGAAAGAAAGACAGAATTTTAAATCATGTAATATGAACAGCTAACAATGACATATGTCCGTCTGCTCTTCAGTAACTACAAACCATTTGCACACTCCTCACAGACCAGAACTGACCAGACTGTTTGGCCGCTCAGGTCAGGCTGATGTACAAGCAAAAACTCCCCATCCTAAGGGGCACCATATCACTCCCTGTTGTCCTCAGGCAAAGGATTTCAGCACCTGCACCAGACTAAGGGGACAAAGCTGTGCTTGAGCGTCTTCCTCTCATGTATTAGAGCCCAGACAGTAATGGCAGGCAGAATGATTTGCCTTTCACACAGAGAACAGCATACACTTCACAGTCACTAGGTTGAAGGGCAATAAATTATTATGTGGTAATTAGTTAGGGCTGGAATATGCTTTAAGGGGGTCATACACAGATTTTCAGTCCCGCAGAAACAAAATTAAATTTTTGGTTTCTCTGCAGGTTGATGAGGTGTTAGTTTTTCTGCTCATGATTATAGGTGGCAAATGGAACTAGAGAGAAACATGTCACAATCATGAAAAGCTGTATGGCTACATACATGTATGTTTATAAAGTCTAGCATTAAATCAAGAGCCTCATCAACAAGCTTCCACCTCAAGACAACAGCAGTTGGAATAGAAAACCAATCAGCTTTAAGTTACAAGCAACCTTACCTTGACTTTATCATTTTACAGACACAGTTCCAGGTTAACCACAAATGTAGGACTACACTCTATGTTCTGGGCTGTCTTTGGACTTAGTATTTGTACTGTGATGAAATCAGACATACTTATTGTCACATGATTTTACAGTCCTGTCTAAATTGTGGCTCTAATAATTCTGAAGGCAGTCCTTGGCCATGGATCAGCAGAACTTGGGCGAACAGGAATTATTTACAACTGAGTTGATGCAGATTTGCCACCCAAATATTTTTATAATTTTACCTAGCAACAGCTGTGCACTAGTGTTCAAAAAGACCCTTCTGAATCTGTTCCAAAGCGGCAAACTTACAGTACTAAGGTATAAGGTAGGCCTATCTCCAAGACTTTTTGTGAACAGGTATTACATGAACTTTTGCTAAGTAATGAGACATCATTTTGATGCTCAGAATATTAATGAAGACATTCAACTAGGTGCAGTAGCTTTTATCCTCACTCCTTTCTGCTCCCCAGCACATTAACCTGCAAATTAAAAAGAAGGGGCAAGGACAAGAATTGCACTGAATGTTTGCCAAAACTGCAGTTCTACTTTCAGTTTAGCACTGAAAAATCGGTATTAAGAATACAAATTGTTTCCTCTCTACAAACTTCTTCCTGATTTTAAGAAAAAGATTTTTCTGAAAAACTGATGTTTCAGCAGAAAAGACGAGTATTTCGGGTTTCAATTTAAAAAAAAACACCTGTTTAGTGGATGTGGTCATATTAGGTCAAAGGCTGGACTTGATGATCTTGCAGGTCAGTCTTTTCCAACCTTTAGGATTCTATGATTCTATAAGTAACATCTTTAAACCTATGCTAGGATCCTCTAAAACACTATTAAAAATTCAAAAGGCTTCATACAGAAAAACAAATATGCTGTGTCAGGTCAGTACTGAATAATTAAATCCCAAGACATGTTTATTTTGTTAAAGTTGCTAATAATAAGAAATTTGTTTTCAAGAACTCTGGAAGTTCATTTCAAAGTTTTGGGTTTTTTTAAGAAGAAAGGTTTTATAGATTTTTCACTACCCTGCAAGCCCTGAATGCTACACAAGCTTAAATGTAAAAATAACATTTCTACTTACAGCAAACTCCTCAGGAGTTACTTTCAACACATCAAATACAACTGCATCGTAGCTTTTATTGGCATAATCTGAACTTCGCCCTTCCAGAGAATCTGAGCTGCTACTACCCTACAAAGGAAACAACAGCAGGCTTATCTGTAGAATGATGAGTTACATCTCAAATTCAGAAAATAAGTATGTGTAAAAATACTAAGCAATGATAAGAAAATGTATGAACTCCAAAAAGTTTCAGACACCGAATTATAAAATTTAGTTTAGCACTGCCCATGAATGTTTCTTTCTTCTGCAAACCAGTTTTAAAGTCACAAACTAAATGAAAGAGCTGTCACACAAAAGGAAATGTGTTGGGATTTTGAAGACTCGTATTCAACAGGATTTTTTAAATATGCAAGGTAAAGAGTGAGTAGATCCAAGTCAAGCTGCTCTATCCACAAAATTACAAACAAGGGAAAATTGACACATCCTGAAATTTAACTGGGAAACTGATTAGGAAGCCTGACACGAGTAATGACCAAATCCAAGAAGAAAATAAAGGGGAAATAACAGAAAGGCAGATAGGTATGCTGTATAATGAAAGTGCCAAGCCAGCATTCAGAAAGAGAAGCGCTGCCTCAGTAGCTACAGACATGAGGGCAAAGGATCAAGATTAATACAGCCTTGTTAAGACTCCCAAAAGATTTTTGATGTGGTTCATCACTCCAAAGACATTAAGCCCCAGCATAAAGACTGTTCTTGCAATGATAAATAATTAGTTACAAGACAGTTGTTACAAGCCCTGGAAGTAAGTTAATCAGCAGAGAATTATGCATAGATAAGTGGTGTTTATTATATATTCATAACTAGGAAAAGAGTGTAGACTTGTTGAAAACCATGAATCTTCACTTTATTTATTTGTGGCAAAACAAACCCCAAAATCTGGCAATGAAAAACTGAAAAGGGTCTTCACAAGATATGATTAAGTTTGGAAAAGGAAAAGAGAAAATATATAATGCATTATGAATATGCTTCTTTATAAATCCACGGTGGACCCAGCTCTGGAATACATATGCAGTATTAGTCTGCATTTTAAAGCTGGGAAAAAGTACTGCCAATCCCACATTTAAAATGTGTGCTTTCCTGGTCAAGGTTTCCTGTAGCTAATTTATAATATTACATCATAATATCAGAGGAAAGTAAACAACCAGAAAAGCTCAGTAGGGAAGTAATTTTCAAGCAGTGCTTCTGTGGCTCTCATGGAGCTGTGCACAGCAGCTCAACAAGGAATGCAGCAGTTTCTGGAAGCAGCACAAAAAAAGCTGCATGGTCTCTGAAATATGCAGAGTTAATGTGAACAAAAATCTTAGAGCACTTTCTTACTAGCAGACTAGTAAATTTCAATAAAAGAAGAAAAAAAGGCTTGGATATTTCTGACTGTCTCAATCTTGATGGTACATTACTCAAAAATAATTAACAGCTCTAAGTTACAGAATAACAGGTCAAAAATGCTATTTAAAACTAATCAAAATGAGTAATCATCATCACCAACGATGAAAAAAGTGGCTGTGAACACTGAGAACCACAGAGTGTTCTAAAATTACTCCGCTGTCATGTTGGTCCTTTTTCTTATGAACAGTCTAGTATTTGACCAGTAGTGGAAAGGGCTGCTGTGAAAGCTGAAAAGTCCCTAAATTTTCATTTTGATAAAGGAGCTAATAAACTTCAAGGACCTGTACCTCTGGAGTGGCAGAGGTGACCATCACATCAGCCATGAAGTCATTCCTTTTATACATGCTCTCCCCAAGATGCACGAAGTTTCAGCTCAGCCAGCACTGGTTGAAAACAGAAAACAGAAATTCCTGCAAAGCAAATGTATTTGTGGAAATAAGTAAAATTTATAAAAAAACCACAACACACACACACAGAGACACACACACAAAAAACATCAATACATGAGATTTCATTTTGCTTTCTCAGAGTAATGAACTTAGAAAACAAGTTTATCTTAGGAGATAGATTATCTTTTCTTTTCCAGGTACCAACTGTGAAGGGAATACAACTAAATACTGCTAAAGCCATGCCAAGTCCTTACACCCAACTTCCACTCCACTTGAGAAATACAAGGGAAATGGAGTATTCTTTGTCATTTACATTGACAGATTATCTATGAAGCCCCTGCTAGGCAGAATGCATCCAGAAACTGCAGGTTACCAAGAACTGCTTCCAAAGCTTCCGAGTCAGCTCAAGCTCTGGTTCTCTTTAGACTGAGCAAACAAACAGCAGGGTGGTTTCATCGTTCCACACACACACAGACAGGAGTCCCACAGCCACCACTGCCACATGGACTCTGACAGCAAGATCCAAGTTGCTCAAATATGCAGCCCTGGGGGACACTGCCCTATCTCCCTCTGCACCCTTCCTCCTTCCCACAACACTGATCACCCCAACAGCAAAATGCTGGAAATGCAAACAGCTGAGAATAAAAATAACCTCTTATTAACACACTTTAGAAAGATGAGGTCTTCACTTCTCACCCCTACAAAGAAAAAAACAATTCTCCCCACTATCTCACATGAAATAAGTCATTAACTGTGCTTCAAACAATGACAAAATCTCCTGTTGGACAAGTCAAGAAGCAACTTCCTTTATCTTGTGTCCTGATAAAATTAACTAATATTTTGAGCACTAACAGACTGCAAAGTATTTCCAGATCTGGAGTTGCTCTTGTTAATAGTCCTTAGAGAAACTGAAGTGGAAAGTAATTTTGTAGACGTAATTTCTTTAATATGTGGCATTTATGTCAAGGACACAAAAATATACTTGTGTCCTCCTTCCCTGACCTTTGGCTAGGCTTTCCAGTGTGTGGGGGCTCAAAAATGCTCCCAAAAAAAGAAAGAAAAATCCCATATGTGAACTTGTATACTGACCAAATTCAGTTTTACTCCAAATTTTAATGTTCTTTTTATCAAAACGAGACAGAAATGCTTTAATATCTGAAACCAGATACAATAATGTACTTCTGCCTTTCAACAGTACATACATAAAGCTTGCAAGGCTAGAAACTTCCATTCTAGAAAGCATCAAAATTGGTTTTTTAACCCCCCAGTGTTTCAAATATGACACAAGCATTAAAAATGCACTGCTTTTTCGTATGTGCAGATGCTTCTTCCAAGATTTACATCTAGGAAAAAATACTTCTCTAAACACCCATTTGTTTTGATGCCTTGAGGAAAGTCAGAGGGAGCAACTATCTTTTAAGTCAAATCCACCTGGTCATTTGAAGTATTTCCACACCTGCTACCACAGAAAGTATTACTGTGCACACAGAGCAAGACAGGAGCTAATACTAAGTCTACTGTATGTATGTATGTATGGCCAAACTTTGTGAACGCAGGTTTGGGCAGGGCTGTCCCCACGTGCCCTTCCAGCCTGCGCAGTGGATTTCAGGTGAGGCTCAGCGTGCGCAGAACTGGCCCCACCGTTTCAGTCCTGAGGTTCACCTGCCACGGCCGAGCGAGCTTGGACGGTGCCAGGGAAGTCCTCAGGACCAGAACCTACAGCACCCGGCATTGCCCAGGAGGTCTCCCATCCAAGTACTAATCTGGGGCTGACCCTGCTGAGCTTCCTGACGGGATGGGATGTCAGGGAGGCAACATAGAGAAAGATATTAAAAACAATACTCCTCCATACTTGCAATATTTTCCTCCAATAAGATTAAAAAGGAACTTCTAAAATTCTAAAAATTTTTAAAGGTCCAACATGTCAATAAAAGGTAAAAAATTACCAAAATTATGTAAAATTTCTTTTCATAGCTTTTCACTCTTTCAATTTCTTTCAACTTGCTCAGGTTAATCATTATAATGATGCATTACACAAACAGTGCTAAAAATCAAAACAAAGAAAACAGCTAATCTGGGTTCTCGGGCACATTGCAGTAGATCTCATTCACAGACTGCCAGAAGCAAAGTGGATAAATCGGATGTAAACATACATACCACCAGAAGTTGTCTGTTCTTTGCCAACTTGACAAACCCATTTAGATATGTAGTGCTCTCTGAAGTAAAACTGAAGACAGTGCAAGAACAACTAAACTGGAAAAAAACAAAAACACCATGAAAACCAAGTACAGAAATAATCCCTATAGCCATTATTTTACCAGCATTTGTCAAATTTTGTTATCTATGCCATAGAAGTGACAGTCTCTGAAAGCAAAAATGCAAATTTTACACTGCTGTTAGTTATATGCATGTAATGCAGCTAAAATGCCCATAAATTCATTCTTGGTACTAGTTCCCCAAATCACAAAAAAGTCACTGAGACTCTGAAGCACAGATACCACCTCTAGCCAAGCAAGGCCCTATGCCCTAATTTCTGAATGCTAGTGGAGCAATGTGGAGAAGTTACCAACTGTTCACACTCCTCTCAGCAAACACGGGAAGAACATGTCAGCAATCACTGATGACTGTTGGTCTTACTGATTTTCTTGTTGGAAGAAAAAATACTGAGCCAGACAGGCTTCTGATCAGCCCCAGTTCTTCTGGGCTCTACACGTTAACGGGGCCTGAAATCAGCTAAGCCAGTTAACTTACTATTTTCATTAGTTGATTATGGTTTTCCTAATACCACTGAGTAATGAACTGAGAGTTGCAGCATGCTTTTGGAAAAAAATACTTCAGTATTTTACCAGAAGGCAACTGTTCTTTTTAAAGCTTAAATTAGCTGGACAACTGGTTCAGCAAAGACAATTAAAGAGCACTGGGTCTCTCCCTGACTGGGCACTGATAACTTTGGTTGGACCAATGAAAGTTACCAGTTGGGTTTGCTTTTTCTTTTTTTAAATAAATGTAGAGTAGAACAGAGTTCCAGTTGGAAGGGATGTACAATTATCATCTAGTCTTACTGCCTGACCACTTCAGGGACGACCAAAAGCTCGTTACTAAGGGCATCGCTAAAGGCTCTTCACACTGACAGGTGTGGAGTGCCAACACCTCTCTGGGAAGCCTCTCAAGTAAAGTGCAGCTTTGAACCATTCCTATACATGCCATCCCTGGATTCCAGGCAGAAGAGATCAGCACCTCCCTCTCCACGTTTCCTCTCAGGAAGCTGCAGAGAGCAATGAGGTTGCCACTCAACTCCTTTTCCCCAAACTAGAAATCACAAAGCCCTCTGCTGCTCCTCAGAGGATGTGCCTTCCAGACTTTGGTATCAAATATCAGAAAGGTTAGCTGTCATCCATCAGGACAAGGGAATGGAGAATACTAAGAGAATCTTGCCTTCTACCTTCAGCAAGACCAACAATGTACTACTGCACTTCACTGGCAATGCTCAGCCTAAGGACAGACCTACAACTGACCATACAGAGTTCATATTCAGTTCTGAATTCTTTTTCATCATTGCACTCATCTTCCTCTTTCTCCACTCCTAAACTATTCCCGCAGATGTTCACTGTTAGAACCTTTCCTTCCTTGATGAAGGACAAAGTCGTACTCAGCTGCTGTGGGCAAAGAGTACAAATGACAGGATGTTAGCACAGCTAACACACTGGAAAAGGACTCTCTTATGAAAACAGAATGAAACCATAACAAGGTTGTATTTCTGCCTCTGTGCTGCCAATCAGCACTGATGTGAAACTTGTATCACCATCTACATCACGTTCAGCTTCAGCTCCTAGGGGCAGGCTGAGGGGTGGGGAGAAGTCTGAACTTTCTGTTTTATTGGTAATAAAGACCAAAAGGCAATTAGCATCACAGTATCCAAAACTATGCACTTCTTGTTCTCCATATCTAGATATTACATACCATTTCCCTTCCACTGTTTCCTTTGTTTAGTATCATCATTTTAGTATTAAACCCAGAAAAAAAATAAATTCAGAAGGATTTCAGAATCCTTCTGAGCCAGCTGTTTGTCATTGGTGTGACAGAGCAAGCCATTCTGAAAGGCTATCTAGAGGAGAACTTTCCATTTTTCCAAGCAGCAGCTGGTGGGTACTGGCTGACCCAGAGAAATGTTAGCACACAAGCCTGAGAAGCAGCGAGCAACAGTATTGCAAGACCATTTTGTTCCCGACAGCAACCCCTCCCAAAGGCAGAAACGACCATGTATCTTCACTTATGCCCCATCCAGTATCACCTCTCAATCCCCATTTCTCTTCCCCTCACATATGATTTCTGCAAAGTGGAAAGAAAAAGACTGTATCTCCCAGAGCAATGTCAGAAACCATCCTTGCAAACCCCACTTCCTTCAGAAAACAGTAACCTTCCGTCTGCCACTGGAGCCTCATACACTTAATTCACAAATGCAGATATGAGACTGGACAGTGGGGCTGTGTAAACCCTCAGAACGATTTATAGGAAAAAGCTCTTTTAATGTCAGGAAGTCCTTTTGAAGTAATTCAACATTAGACTTTGGTAGACATCTTGAACACCATGAAAAATGCCTGGATTTAAATAATAATTTCCTACTAACCGTTTATTAAGAAAAAAGCAATTAAGCTACAGATTAGTCATATAAATGTGATGTCTTTTTAAAGATCCTCCTAAGAAAACACTCTTGTATATTTTCAATATCTATTTCACTAGAAAGTCCCTAATATATTTCATTATGCTTTAGGCAACAGTACCACCTATAGATAAAATATTCCATGAACAATTTAGAAGTTTCACATAGTACATCCTTTTCTGAGAAAATTCTTACTATAGTTAATGATGAATTATGAAAATGTAAGGGGAAGAAAATTTATCCTTTAGTACATAGACCCCTATATTGGGCTGTGACAAGATTAATGTTGATACATCTTTTCAAGGCAAACAGCATTCCTACGTTTAGTGCTGCAACTTACACCAGTCACTGTTATACTGCGAGCATAAATATGGAAGTTGAGCCAAACCAGCAAAGCACACGTGTCCCAGATCCAGGATCAACAGACGTGTCACTCTTCAATCCACTGAAACAGGATTTTAACTAAACCACTATAAATATTAAGAGACTGTGGATTAATTCAGCTGACCAGAAATTGAAATCCCTTAAGCAAATATTATTCTTCAATAACATACATGGTTCCTGAGCAACCAGGCTGCAAAACTGACTCTTGCAGCATCTCCCAGCAGCTTTCAATGGGACAAGTCTAACTCAGGAAAAAGCAGATTCAGAGTTGATTTCCTTTATTAAAATTCTTTCAACTCTCTTGCTTCCACTGAATGAGTTCAACTACGAGCAGAAGAAGCAGCTGCTGTGATGAATTTAAGAAACAACTTCAGAATCCAGGTCCCAAACTCTTGGGTTTTATGAATACGGTAAAAACAACACCCAAAGCACAGGTCAGGCTTTTAGGATACACTTTACTTGACCAGTCACATGCTATGCCAGACTGCCATGGATCACTTTGGTAGCTGCTCCTCAACAAGTCAGATGCCAACTTTTCAAAATAACTGTCACAGACAACTTGGATACAATGACATCTGTGGCAACCATTGCTCCAAAAAGGTAAGCTAAATAATAAAAAGGCTGTTATAAGCATAATGCTCCTAAACCGTCAAAAATTAATTCAAAATTATTAACTATCTCATTGGATCTTAAGTTGCATGTCAGAAGATTGGTTTAGAATTAACTGGTCTGGAAGCAATCCTCATTCCAACAGATGACTGGGTGAAGACACCTTGAGCACACACACACAGGTGAGTTCAAGCAAGCTATCACATCAGATTTTACAATCTAGCCTCCCCTGACACCCTTTATAAGTGCCATTCTTACTTTGCTGACAGAGCCCTGCACTGCTGTTTCAGCAGCCACTTCTTGCCCACAACACGCTGCGTTATCCCGGACCACACCCAGCTGATGTGCAGCAGGAGCCACCCTACACAACTCACTCATGGGGGCTGCCTGTTAGCACCTGGGAAAAAATAACCCACCTTTATGACCATGCAAACACAGTTATCATTGGTCAACAGGAAAAGACCCCACATCAATGGAACATGACCACAAAGAGGGGGAAAGCACTTCTGCATGCCAAAGGGAACAAAGTGAAAAATACTTCTAGGTTAACAACAGTAACTACAAAAGCAATACATGTCCTCATCAAAGTGCAAATAATATATAATAAAAAAAACCAAGTGAAGAACACAATAACATTTTGATCCATATCAAGACAAGAGCTCTCTCCATCCAAGTCCTCTCTTAACAGTCATTACCCTTCAAATAAGCCTGCAAACTTGCATAGGTTAAAAGGCCAAGATATGTTCTGAGGGAAGTTCTACTTTAAGGGAACCTCCATGAAACAGTTGCAGGAAAAGCAATATCTATCTGCAGTATTACAGTAAAATACTATCATGACTTTTTAAAGTTCTTTAAACTGAAAAGAACTGACAGGAATCTCTGCAATCTGGTATCAAACTTAAGTGAAAATATGAAACTACCTGTAACTTTACATACAGGTGCATACTTACAGTGGAATAAGGCAGCTGTGCACTCAACCCATTGTGCTGCACACCTCCATTCGTCCTTTGTTGGGTCTAGCTCTGGATATTCCACAGGTTTATTTCTTGTTTAAAAGCATGACATTCCTGTAGGAAACAGGATTATGGTGACATTTGTTTTGCAACTCAGTTCTTCTCAAACTGGGCACTCTTCACCTGACACATGCACGCTGGTATTTTTATTTTTACTTCAAAGTCCATGGCTAGTTGCCCATTCTAGTTTCATTGGCACATGAAAAACTACTAAACTCAAATGAAAAGAATATATCACAGAGGGAACAGCAACCTATTATGAATTCCACAGCTAAATATACTCCCAAATATGTGCCTGTAACTCTCACTCTGTCAATCAACACGAGGCCCAAGCCCATATGCGTTGCTTATTGGTTCTACTCACTTCTTTCAAGGTGCTTTATGCTACTAATTCTCACATCATTTTCCTCAACTAAACAAAGCAGAATGAGCACAAATCCAAATACAGTAGTTCTTTTATCTTTGTATCAGCAAATAATGCCATAGCTTTTCCACCAAACATGATCAGCAACAAACCTGAGAAAAATACTGTTTGGGTAACTTACTTTGCTAATGTTTAGGCATATTAGGCACAGCTCATCCCTTTTCTCCTCTTGTACCTTACCCTGACTTTTATAACACAATGTTTAAGAAAATTATACATCACCCGAGAAGCAAAGGATCTCAAAGATAGCTACTTTCATAGAGAAACTGACATGAAAACCCCATTAAAGCCTATGTTGCTTTGCTAAAGCTAAAAATCACTGCAGACCACATGGTGTTACTACTGCTCCTCTACCACAGTCTCTATTTTCCTGCTACTGTTAGGGAGCCTCCACTTTAAAAAAGTGTATCTTCCAGACTTTAAATAGCTTGCTCTGATGTCCGTAGCAATCACAGGTATCTTTTGCTGGAAAAGCAGTATTCTCTCCCACACCCAAAACTCATCCATGCAGGTACTCCTTGCATGAACAAAAGTTCATAAAAGAATCGAAATGCCAAGTTAAAAACGGGCCAGCATCCACTTCAGTACTTCAGTCAAAATTAGAGACAAAATGCATGTTGACCATCCTGCACGTGGCAGCATTTTAGTAAAGGACAAAGCCTGCAATTAATGTCCACCTCAACTTCGAGGTGTCATCCCTTTACTAAAGTAAGGCACACAAACAGAAATATGAATAAAATAACTCCATTCAAAAAGAGTGTTGCAATGTTTTTCTTTAAACTGGTGCTGCAGCACACAGGACGGGCAACATACAGAAAATGAAGAAACAAGTGCACAGTTCTATCCTTTACCATCTTCCTGTCCTACTCACACATGGTCAACATGAGAAAAAAAATCTGACTTTAAAATCTGTTGGATATGAAAGGCACAGATTGCTACATTCATATATAAAGTCTTGGAGGCAAACAATTCTGTCCATATTTGAGACAGACCAGCCCAGATTTCACTGTTTTCCAATAATCACTAAGGCAAGAGACTACATACGCTCCATTTTGTTGGGTTCAGAACAGACTGCAGACAAAAGGTCTGATGAACTTCCACAACCGAGAATTTCAGCAATGGTTCCTTCTCCACTACTTACCAAAGCCCCGACTGACTGAAGCCAGACCAAAACCTGAAGTGATCTGAAAAGAGATCTCAGCCAAACACGGCTCTTAACAGGGCCCGCACAGCGTCATCCACATGATATACAAATAGCTTCCAAATTTATTCCCAAAGACCGCTGGAGGAGGTGGCCAGCCCGCGGTGGTTTCCATGTGCTCCCCCCGCCCCTCACAGCCGCCGCCCGCCTCGCATCGCACGGAGCCCGCTCAGCTCCCGCTCCGGCCGGTCCCGGAGCGCCGGCGGGCAGGGCCGGCACCGGAGCGTCCTCGCTCGACGAGCGGGGGCCCAAGACGATTCCGAGAGAGGCGGCGGAGCCGGGCGGGAGGTCGCGGGGCGGGGAGCGCGTCCCGCACACGCACCTGCCTCGCTCGGCAGGGGCCGACCCGGGCCGGCGGCGATAGGGCCGCGCCTCGCACCGCCCCTCGCGGGCCTGGGAGCCGCCGGCCTTCTGCGAGCGGCGCCCTCGGAGACCGGGCGCCCGGCCAGGCCCGCGGCCACACGCCCGAAACGGGAACGGTGGCGGCCGGTGCCACCTGTCCTGCCGGGCGCGCGGGGCTCCTCCGCGTCTCACCTGCTCGGGGCAAGCTGACCTCGGCTTCGCCCACCAGCCCTCTCGGCTCGAGGACGGCCCCGGGGCGGGGGTGCAGGGGCGTGTCCTCAGGGCCGCAGCCCCCGGCCCGGCCCGGCCCGCGCCGGTGCCGCTCCCGCCGCCGAGGACGAGGCCCAGCCCGGCGGGGCGCGCGGAGTGACGCGCTCACCAGCCAATCAGCGCCCCGCGCGGGAGCGCGCACCAATGGGCGCGGGCGGGGCGGGAGCGCGCGAGCGCAGGTGTCCTGCGCCGGCCTTGGCCACGCCCGCCCCGCCCGCGCGCCCCGGCGCCCCCTGGCGGCCCCGCCCCCAGCAGCGAGCGCGGAGTGGGCGGGGGGGGCGCGGGGTCCTGCCCTGTCCGCGATCCCGCACAGCTCCCTGTCCCTGTCCGCGATCCCGCACAGCTCCCTGTCCGTGTCCGTGATCCCGCACAGCACCCTGCCCTGTCCGAGATCCCGCACAGCACCCTGTCCGTGTCCGAGATCCCGCACAGCTCCCTGTCCCTGTCCGTGATCCCGCACAGCTCCCTGTCCCTGTCCGTGATCCCGCACAGCTCCCTGTCCGTGTCCGTGATCCCGCACAGCACCCTGTCCCTGTCCGTGATCCCGCACAGCTCCCTGTCCGTGTCCGAGATCCCGCACAGCACCCTGTCCGTGTCCGAGATCCCGCACAGCTCCCTGTCCCTGTCCGTGATCCCGCACAGCTCCCTGTCCGTGATCCCGCACAGCTCCCTGTCCGCGATCCCGCACAGCTCCCTGTCCGTGTCCGTGATCCCGCACAGCTCCCTGTCCGTGTCCGTGTCCGCGATCCCGCACAGCTCCCTGTCCTGTCCGTGTCCGTGATCCCGCACAGCTCCCTGTCCGTGTCCGTGATCCCGCACAGCTCCCTGTCCCTGTCCGAGATCCCGCACAGCTCCCTGCCCTGTCCCTGTCCGAGATCCCGCACAGCTCCCTGTCCCTGTCCGCGATCCCGCACAGCTCCCTGTCCGTGTCCGTGATCCCGCACAGCACCCTGTCCGTGTCCGTGATCCCGCACAGCGCCCTGTCCGTGTCCGTGATCCCGCACAGCACCCTGTCCGTGTCCGAGATCCCGCACAGCTCCCTGTCCGAGATCCCGCACAGCTCCCTGTCCGAGATCCCGCACAGCACCCTGTCCGTGTCCGAGATCCCGCACAGCTCCCTGTCCCTGTCCGCGGTCCCGCACAGCACCCTGTCCGTGTCCGAGATCCCGCACAGCACCCTGTCCGTGTCCGAGATCCCGCACAGCTCCCTGTCCCTGTCCGCGGTCCCGCACACCGCCCTGTCCCTGTCCGCGGTCCCGCACAGCTCCCTGTCCGAGATCCCGCACAGTTCCCTGTCCCTGTCCGCGGTCCCGCACACCGCCCTGTCCCTGTCCGTGATCCCGCACGCCGCCCTGTCCCTGTCCGCGCTCCCGCACACCGCCCTGTCCCTGTCCGCGGTCCCGCACAGCACCCTGTCCCTGTCCGCGCTCCCGCACACCGCCCTGTCCCTGTCCGCGCTCCCGCACACCGCCCTGTCCCTGTCCGCGGTCCCGCACAGCACCCTGTCCCTGTCCGCGCTCCCGCACACCGCCCTGTCCCTGTCCGCGCTCCCGCACACCGCCCTGTCCCTGTCCGCGCTCCCGCCCGCCCGTGGCCCAGCCCCGGGGGCAGGGGCACTGAAGTGCCGTCCATCCGCTCGCCTCGCGGCACCGCCGGTTTTGACTTGACCTTCCCATGGACGAACCTCTGGGAACCCCCAGACCGAGCCCGGCCCTGCTCCGGGTGCGGGCGATGAAGCGCCAGGCCCCGGCAATGACCGGACAGAACAGTGCCTGTTCTTCCAAGGCTATTAAACAGGGCTTCGGGGGCTACTTGAAGGGACTTGATTGATACTTGAAGGTACGAGGTGATAGAAGGGTGCGCCCTTTGCTGATTTACAGCCTCTCTAAAAGCAGCGCCGAGGGCGCAGCGTGTGCAAGGGGAACACGCGCTCTGTGCACTGGAGCTCCCCGCAGCGCAGAGTCCAGCCCTGCACAGCTGGCTGCGGTTCTGCCCGCCAGAGAACAAGAGCCAAGCGACGGGAACCGGAGGAAGCTCCAAGATACTGCACGATGCCCAGACTACATTTAGGAGGTGCCTTTCCAGTCTCCTGGTTACTGAAGGTTTTCAATCACTGTCAAAACCAGAGCAGTTTAAACATCTTCAGATACCTCAGTTACACTTGTACGAGTTTGCTTTTCAAACCCTAAGAATAAACTATAAAAATAACTTTAAACATAATTTTGGGAATTCGCTTGTGAATACTGACCCAATTCCAATAACCATATCAAAGCCAAATGCACTATATAGGAAGGTACTTTCCTTGCCTTTTCCTTCCTCTCAGAGAGGCTGAAGAATTAAAATTAATTTCATGTGAATCGTCAATCATTTAACAGACTATTCTTGTTTGAGTTTATCCTATTGGTACTGCCACTACTTTCACACTACACACACTTTCCTCTAAAATGTCCAGCATCAGCTCCCACTAAAGCAAGAGTACAGGATCCTCTAGCAAAATGTTTTCCACTCTTTATCACTGTGCCAGGACATTAAGAGAGCAGTTCATGGGCTACAATCCTCTTTAAAAAAGATAAATTAGTTACTCGTTTTTCTACAAGAATTCAGAAAAAAACTCAGTCTGATGACCAGTTACTTGTCTGAACAATTATGAGATTCTAAGTCAGAGTTTCCAAACTGATGCTTAAAGCACTGTAACATGATGATGTCCCCTGCTCAGACAGGTCTTGTGGAGCACAACAGGACAACCTCTGAAATCGTGAGTATAAACCCTGCTTTGCTGAGAAGGGAATTGCTCAGCACCTGCTGCTCTTGAAGGTGTCATGATAAAGACTGGAAGGCTCTGTTGTTGCTCCTGTTTCAGGTGTCTGTAGTGTCCAGCACCTTAAATAACTTGTATTCAAAAATCAGCCAGCACCCTCTGGTGGAAAAAACCACACAGACAAGTAACGTTAATTTAGACAACGTCATTAGCCATATAATTTCCCAAAATTTTAATGAAATGTTTCTAAAATTCAACTGACTTCTCATTTAATAGTCAATTTAATTTTTTCCCAAACTGATGCACAATTGTATTATGCTATTTCATGTCATTCATGTCAGGTGTCATTTTTCCTGCATGATTATTGCTGAAAAAGTGAAAATTCTGTATGTCATGTTCACTGGCTATTTCAGCTTCCCCTCAGGCTGTTTTCAAGAAGTCTGCATTATAAAAAGTTAAACAATGTGGCTGCATGTACACAAACATCAGGTCAACAGAACTGGGTTTTTTTAACCTAAATAATTTTTTCCTTAGCCTTCACAAAACTTCTGCACAAAAACTTTGTCTTCTATCTCCCACTTTGCTGAAAATGGTATTTTATAGAACTTTTTCAACAAGTATCCAGTCTCTGAGTTGGTTTTTCCCTTGATGCTGAATTCAGATGTGCCAGCAAAGATGAGAAAAGTTGAGGCATTTCACAGCATTCATAAAATTAGTGATTTGGGTTGGAAGGAACTTAAAAGCTCATCTTTTTCCACCCCCCTGCCATGAGCAGGGTGCTCCAAGCCTCGTTCAACCTGGCCACGGACATTTCCCAATATCCCATCTAACCCTGCCCTCTGGCTGTGGGAAGCCATTCACCCTTGTCCTGTCCTTCCACCCCTTGTCCAAAGTCCCTCTCCAGCTCTCCTGGAGCCCCTTTAGGCACCGGAAGGGGCTCCAAGGTCTCCCTGGAGCCTGGTCCTCTCCAGGTGAACACTCCCAGCTCTCTCAACCCCTCTCCAGTGCAGAGAGGCTTCAGCCCCCTGATCATCTCCATGGACTGATGCAGTGCTGCAGGTGCAGGGGTATCACAAGAATTACTTTAGTTTTTTCTGCAATCGAGTTATTTTATTGAGCATCTCTGCTGAAATAACCTGAAGTACTATCTACATTATTAGGGACAAACTCTAAACAAGCAGATAAGTTGAAGTTTAACCACACATACTGTACTGTGACACTGTAATTATTGCCATGGATTGCAACTTTACAAATACGAACTACCCAAGGTCATTGGTGTATCTGTAGACAGAACTAGACAAAGTTGAAATCCCATGCAACAAAAATGCATTACTGGGGTAGCTAGAAAGGGAGTTAAAGAAAAACTGAATAATTTCTAAGTGTTAAGTGCAAAGCACATCAGAGGTGTTTTATTGGAGATATTTTTTAAATCTTAAAATAATCTGATACACATCACCATAAATTTCCCTTATTTCCACATCTTCATGTGGACAAAACTGGCAAAGGGGTTCTTTGAAACTGCCAGTTAGTTTGCACAGGCAAGTGACCTATGTCATCTCCCACCTGAGAACAGCAGAAGTCCCTGACTTCATACCAGATTTTCCTCACTATACAGAGAGAAACCAGTCTTCAGAAAGACTAGTCAGACACCGTGAACTCTTATGGTGTGTTATGAATGGCTCTTGAAGTGAGAGACACTGTGTTACACCATGTGAAAACTGGACTGTAACATCATCATTCCAGCGTTCTGTGAATAGACTGGCAAGTTTTGAATCGTTGAACAATGAGAGTTTTCTAATCTTGCTGCTTTGCTGATGTCCCTTCATTGTTTTCCCAAGTTTTTCTCTTCCAGAAGCAATTGTGTGTCTTCACTTTTTTCCATTAATTCTCAATATGTCTGTTTTCTTATCCTTGCATCTCCCTTATACCTAGCCAGGGTCACTGTCCTTTGTCTACTTTCTATGTTTTCAAACAAGCATTTTTATAATTTCTCTGATACTGCCTCATACTGATGCACATTACAGAATTGCCTGAAAACACCATCCTTGAGAACCCTCCTTCGTTTTAATGACAGGAAAACGTCCACTCTGGGTGCTCTTTCCAAAACCCTTTTAATCTTTCCTCTCCTGCCTAGATCTGCTGTCCTTTGTTTTATACAGTACGAGCCTTCTGAAGCCGTATCAGAACATGTGTCTTGAACCAGGGTCTCATTTATAGTACAGATCGACATTTTTCCAGAGCTCTGCCTTCATAAGCTTTCTGTTGCACTCCATCATACAGAAGATCTTCCCTGATAATATTCACTCTTTTTTCTGATGCCAGAACTTCAGGTATTTGGGAGAAAGGGAGATGTCTTGTGCCCACTGAGTGTTATTAGATCCTATGCACATAGTTCTTGTCTAACTAGAAAAAAAGCTCAGTTTGGTGGTGGACGAAGTATGAGCCTTCATAAAAGTACAAAACTCAAGTATCATCCATTCACAACTGAAACAATTAATGCTGGCAAAAAAGAGAAACTTCAAGAGTAGTTTGGCTCTAAAGACTTTTGATTCCTACTTGGTACATGAGTATTAAAATGCAACTTTCTATCACCCTTCAGGAATAGCACCTAAAATGCAAGCCCCTAAGTGATTAGGTAATTAAATGTAGACACTGATACCACAAATTTGCTCTAGAAGCATTTTAATTTACAAACAGCAATTCTGATTGACTTTATACCATAAAAAAAGCAATTTACAAGCAAGAAACAAATTCATCAGAACAAAATAAAGCAGCACGGAAATATTCATGTCACAAATCTAAACCCAAAGTGAATACAAGAGTAAAATATCATTTGAATAAATACTTTAAAGTTCATGCTATAAAATAATCCTTAATGGCAAGTTACTAGATGTTGCAGCATCAGCTGAGTGAGCTTCATTTACTTCACGTGGTGATGAAGTGCAAGGTGTGAGGTTCCCGGTTTGTATTGCAAGATAATGACACCAAGTCAAGTCATTCAAACTGTTCAATTAATTATCATGAAAAACAACCATACAAATAAAAGTTCTTTAAAAATACAAATTTTCAGTCAGAAACAAACACTGTTAAAATCGTGCAAGAGCTCTGCCTCTAACCAGACCTACACCCAGAGGCTTGCAGTAGAGTCCAAAGGCTGAGTCCCTGTGGGAATGGGCGAGTCAGCAGTTCTGGGTGTGCCACGGCTGAGTGAGCGACGGCAGCGGCAGCAAACCTGCCCAGTCAGTGACTCGTGGCTTCACAGCCCCTGAAGGAGCACAGGAACTCATGTCCCAGGCTTACTTGTTTGTTTAGCTTTTTTTTTTTAAATGTAAACTTGTGTAACTTAATGCTGTCACAGGGATGTGCAAGTAGTATTAAATCTACAATATTACATACAACTATTCTGGCACTTGTTAAAATATATGGAAAATGCACACAGATTATAAACTTGAACATTTTGAATGACTTCACTAAACTTCCAATTCAATCACTGAGTAGTATGAAATTTACAGTTCATGAAATAAAGAGATTCATATAAAGAATTTACATAATTCCCCAAATACTTTCAAATATAAAATTTAATAAATAACCCTGACCAGTCAAAAAGCACCATTCAAGGGTAAAATTCCCTTGGAAAATAGATTAGGTGTTGCATATTTGAGTCCCTTTCATTGGTTTCACGTGAAACCTGTTTAGAAAAATGACAATAAAAGAATCACAGTAAACTAATACAAAAATTCAAATAATATATATATTTAAAGGTAAAGCTCATTCAATATTTTCCCAGCCCTTGATTTTTTTCCTGTTGTTCTTCCCATAATTCAGCCTAAACATATTAAAAGGCCTCATTGTTTTTTCTGAAAGTAAACCAAAGACTTCAGCATAAACCATGAATTTATGCTGGGGAAGACTGCATTAAAACTCTCAAATTAGGCCTACAGTCTACCCTGCTGACAGTGAACTGACAGTATCCTTTATGCTACAGAAAGATTTCACACTAAGAAAGCAGAGCCAATCCTGAGGCCTTAGCGACCAAACTGAACTTCTAATATACTGTAAGTATTTACAAAGCTATCTTCTAAGTGTATTTACAAGTTTAAAAGAAATTATATGGAAGATAATGCGGAAGAAAACTATAACAGTTTAAACTCACAAACATTCTCGAAGTATAAAATTCTCTATTTTCACAGTTTGTCAAAACAGGTTAAGCATCTAGAGGAAAGGACACTGTCACTGCCTTCACATTTGTCTAGAATTAAACAGGTAGATTAAGAAGAGACTCAATTATGAACCAGCCTATGTAATTTCACCATTTATTCTGCTGTCAAATATTTCTTCACATATATTATTGACTTCTGCATTTATTGTAAATGAAATGTGTAACAGCTCTGTGCTGAGCACTGGACAGACACGAGACACTACCGCGCTTCCACGGCTGCTGAAGTGTCCCAGCCTCCTGCTGGGGGGGCTGGGGACAGGAATTCCTCAGGTCCCGTCTCATGTCTGTGCCAGTGCTGATCCTGGCACCCCGTTGTGTGACAAGGCACAATGGAACTGCTGCTGCCAGGGGTGCTGTTGGTGTTCAGCAGAGCCCGGCAGGCCGGGCAGAGCTGGGCTATGGCTTGGGAATCAGGAATGCTTGGGAATCAGGGAGGGCACGGGCACAAGAAGGGCCAGCAGGACTCGCACGCTGCTGGATCATGGGCTTGGATAAAAATGGATCATCTCCTGCCCCTTAACAGTCCCTTACAATGGTTTGAACCTGAACCTGTACAATCAACGAGATGGTGTTTTGTTTGCTTTTGTCTGAGACAATTTTGGATAAGTCACTCTTTGGTAAACTCAAACCATTTTAATACATTTACAAATACAAAGAACTAGATTGAAATAATGTTAAGATTGTGACACAGAGAAATTCAAGAAATATAAAATTTGTACCCATATCCTGCTATCCTCAGCTCATTCTTCCAGGGAAAAAGTCACACCAAAGGCACCACAGCACAGGTTCAAGATAAAGGGTTAAAAATAACTGTACATTTCTTGGATTTTGCATGTCTCAAACTTAATTTATGAAAACACACTTTTTTTTTTTTTGCATTTAATTGCTTAAAACAAACATTTAGGGAAAAAACGGTATCAGAAACACCAACATGTTTTTAGGTGGGTAAACACACAGACTACCTGCCCTAGACACAGACTGTGTCTTCCCTTACTGGAAGCAGAAGTTCTCTTGCTTCAAGGACAGTAACATCTCCACACTCTCTGCCTCTTCATTTAGGCAGTTTTGGGACAAACAGGAAAATGATGTACCCAATTTAACTGAAACTGCTCCAATGGAGCAGGCGAGGGTTACACTGTTAATCCACATTTTGTGAAATTAATTCTTATTGCAGGCTGTCACAATATTAAGAACTAGTGTATTTAATAAAGCTACTGCACAAATAAGTCCCAACTTCACAGCGGTCAAAAAGCTTTACAACATAGCAAACCTACCTTTTAGCTTTCCTGTAATTTAGAAATGACCTTTTATTTTCTAAATTACAGGAGTTAAACAGCATGTTCACAGATGTATTTTCAATATCAGCTAAACAAACATAAGACCCAATAATACAAAACCTGTATTTTAAAGAAGTATGTGATGAATTTAATGATTAATTCAGGTAGAATTCAGGTAGAATGTTACACAGTAGTGTTTGCCAGTCCATGCTTTTGAGGTCTCTTAAGCTGTTGATTTTTGTGGTGTGTTTTTTTGTTTGTTTGTGTTTGAGTTTTTTGGGGGGTGGTTTGTGTAGGGTAGGGGCTTTTTTTTTTTCTGCGTAACTTACTATTGTGTTTCACATTTTCTATGTTATACTGACCTAAATGATGAAGTTAGCACCATATTAAAAACATATATTTGGTGAAATAAAAAGATTTAGAGTATTTTTAAAGTTGTTGGTAGCTCCTTTATGCAGAAAACAATCACTGAAAATAGCAGAGAAGCCATAGCAACTCTGTAATACTCACACTACATAACAGATATATTGCTCAATATTCCCGTAGAGTATTTGTTTTTTTATACAAAAAAAAGTACAAATTCCAAGTGCTGGCATATCACTTGGAGCTTTAAGTAGGAAGTCAACGTGCACCTGAAAACAGTTCTCTGTGAAGAGAGCTATTAAAATACTGCTTGGAAATACTGTGGTTTAAACTACATCTCTCTCTGGTTTTAACCAACCGTGAAGAGCGATGAAGTTAAATTTAATTACCTGGTCTGGTTCTACAGTACGAAATGAAGGTAGATTCTGAGGCCAGTCAAAACACATTTTAAACCACAATGCTACTTTTAGGTTTGCTAATATTTTTCTTTTTTTCATATATATATATAGATATATATATAGATATATATAGATATATAGATATATCTATGTCTATATATATAAAAAGTTCAGCACCACAGGTTGTCCAGCTTGCATTCTAGACAACTAACAAAATCCCTCAACAATTTAACCATAATTTAATAGATTTATGGCATTTGGTTTACATATGTTATAAAGCAAAGCTATTAAAACAAGGTAATTCACTTTGCTCACTTTTGCACACAAAATAATATTTTAATAAACTGAAAACCAAACAACATTCCTTTAAAACCAAAACCATCCTCCCAAAGTCCAAAGTCCTAAACCCCAAGCAAAGATGAGTCCTAGCAATTGAAAGAGTGGTATATGGTATCAGCCTTGACATACTTTTACATTCACCTCAACCAGAATAGGAAAAGTGAAAGCATTTTATATATATAAAGCAAATTTATATATATAAACAGACTCACTACCAAAATCAGTTAGTAAGAACACAGATTTCACTGTGACACGAGAGGAAGCAAAGGTATGATATTCCCTCTCCCCAGTGCTGTGTAACTCATTACCAGCAACAGGATTTCACAAAATAAGGGAACTTACAGCTTCTTGGAGCATCCAGCAAAGCTGCCAATCTTATTTTAATATCTTTCTCCACTGGAGTTTGTGTCTTGCCAGATCAATCAATAGGGACACTTCAGCAGACTCTTCCTATCCTTTCCCCAGCAGAGTCTTTATATTCTGAGCATCTTCAAAAGTAAAAAACAAACCCCAAACAACTCAGCCTCCTTCAAAAACAAAGACTAGCTGTGTAGTCTTCTCCAGAAACCGTTTCTAACTGATTCCAGAAGGTCAGAAAAATTTAAAGGCTGTTACACTTACACTGAAGATTATTAAATGAATAAAATAGTTAAAAAATACATTAGTAGTGTGCTTCTTTGTGTTGCACTTAGAATGTAGTATTTTAATCAGATGTGTTAGACATTGCATGAACTTCCACACTAGAATCCATGGCTTCAGAAGCTGAAGCATTATTATCTCCTTTCTGTTCCACAAACACTTCTGTTCTGTCTGGAGACTCGACCCTGTTCCTCACTTCTGTTACCCCAGGGTGATTTTTTCTCAAGTGCTGGTTTAGTGTACCCTGGAAAGGAAAGCATTTTCCACAGATCTCACAGCGAAAGGGTTTATCATCTGTGTGACCACGAATATGATACTCAAGTTGGTCCTTACGGGTGTATTTCTTTCCACAAAACTTGCACACAAAAGGAGTTATTCCCATGTGCAATCGCATGTGTCGATCAAGGCTCCCTTTCTGGTTGAAAGACTTCCCACAGTAAATACAAATTAGCCTCTCATTGTATGGATACCATTGACCTCTTGCATTTCTTTCCCGTGGACTATTTTCATATGCTGGATTACTCACCACAGATTCACTGTCAGCCCCTTGCACCAAGCCCTGGACATCACTATGCAAGTGACCCGTAGGTACTCGTTTTTGGCGTGCACGACCCCCTCTGAAACAGCTCAGCATTGACCTTGAAGGACTCGTATTGCTCAGGCTCCCAAAGGTTTCTGACACACCTGTAGCCTGGGATGAGGCATGGGTAAATGAATAAACATGTTGTAAGACAGACCCATAGGAACCAACATTTACTGCCACCACCTGCTCTCCGTCCACCATTTCAGTGTGATATCCATCATCCCCAAGGGAAGAGCTGTCAGAGCAGCTTGGCCTGTCAGACTTTTCCATTTTAACTTTCACCTCTGCAATCTGACCTTCCCTTACTATCAGGTCGCCTTGCTCATGATCACCTTCAATCTGAATCTCGTATTCAGAGATACTCCCGCTGCTTCCTCGGTCTGAATGTCCTTCTTCTTGCAGACGGCTGCGAAGAGTTTTGCCCGGCGTAGTTTCCATCCGCAGATCGCTGCCTGCTGTTGGCTGTCGCACCTGAGAGCAATAGGGAGGAGAGATGTCAATAGGGTTGGCAAAATAGCTGCTGTCTTTAACGCCATTGCGGTTCTCTGAATTGTCTTCAGCACCAACAGTGACAGAATCAACATCACCAACAGTGATCTTTGAATGGATACTCTCCAGGATCTGTGTGCACTTGTCGATGACACACTGCATCTGCAGGAAGCTGGCTGCAGTCAGAAAGCTGACAACGTCCTTCAGCTGCAAAGACATCCTTCCAGTGTAACAGAAAGAAAGCAACTGCTCAAAAACGTTGGGATTTTTAATTACTGATATGGATAAGCCACTCATGGTGCTCAGTGCTGAATGGTCTCGGAAATACGGAGAGCTGGCAGCTAACACAGCCTTGTGGGCACGGAATGGTTGCCCCTGGATGTGCACGATTATGTCACAGAGCTTCCCTTGCAGGCGGAGTTCGTTCAGCTGGCTCAGAACAGTGTTGCTGTACTCGGGCACATCAAACTGAATGAAACTGCTGCTGTCCATTTCTACTGATGGAAAGAGTAATCTGAAAAAAAAAAGATTTACAACTGAGAACAAATACAGAGTTTTCCATGCAAAAAATAAATGCTTGCAAATGTTTAAGTTAAATCACCTCACTGATCAGTTAAAGGTGCGTTACAACAAAATAATAAAAAAGTAGAGTTTTAATCCCTGCGTTTCTTACATTTCTGTAATTTGAATTATGCCTCTGCAACATGTTTTATTGGTGAATAATGGCCAGAAGAAGAACAATCTTATTTATTCACAGAGATTCCAAATGTCACTATGTGGAAAGTAAAAGTGATCTATAGATTATATTCCCATACACAAGAAAGTTTTATTTTACTCGTATACAGGATCAAGTTAACAGCTCCATAATAAAATTCGAGTAACATTAACCAAAATAATGTTCAGCAGGTACTGTACCATAATAATGCTCAATTACTCATCAGTGCTGGCAGGCCAGTAGCTCTTTCAAGACAATATGATTTATGGCTGAAACTTTTCTGAAACAGTCCTGGAAGATCATTACAGTTTGAAAAGGCTAATAAGAACCCCCAAATTTTTTAACAGCTTCCTCTAAGCTGCAACATCTCCCTTATCTCTTCTCTTTTGGGTTAGGCATGTAGCATTAAACTGAAGCAGAAAGGTATTCTAAAGCACAAATTACCTTTGGATGCACCCACTGTGTGATCTAAAGAAAAAAATTATCTCTGCAGTTAACCAGACAGTCATAATGAAACTTAGACACATTATAATTCTTTATAGAATTAGCACAAGTGAAGAAAAAAAAGAAGTTAATGCTCAGACAGAAGTTCTGTTCAGTACCTTCCATGGCATCTCAGCACATGCAGAGAGAACCAGTGTTATTTAGGCTCAGTATAGGCATCTAGAACAGGAGTTCAGAATGATGACAGTTTTATTTGCCACAAACAAACTCAAATATTTGCGGAGTAGTGAGAATTAACACAACTTACAGCAACACTGGGTACTCTCATTGTTAAAAAGTAATGCATTTTGTCTTGCTTTAGCTTTCTCCCCTGCCTGTGAGTTAGTGTAAAGTTAGGGCAAAGTCCTGTAAAATTTCAGTCCACCTCTGGATACCCACCTACAGATAGGTTCTCTCTTAAACCTTTCTGCAAAAGTAGATCAAAGTGTTTAAGGTTCTCCAAGCTATTATGTATCCAAGAAACTGGCAGAAGGCCCAGAACTGGACACCAGCTTCACTAAGTCCAAGCAGGGCTCTGTGCTGAGTCTCCTGTCTATTTCTGTAGGAGATGATCCAGTCACATGTAAAAGAATCATATAAATTCTCTTTGCATCTGCTTTACATTTATTTGCCAGGGTTTATACAGCAAATCTAGGCCACAGAATGAATTTACTAGTAGTTAATCGCTGCCCTACATCTTCAAACAAAAGTGTTCATTGAAGGAACCTACGAACATCAGGGTGAAAGACACTTGACATTTCTCAGTAGATTTTGAAAGAAAGTTACTTTCAAAACTATATTCTATGAAAGCTCTTATTTAATAAAAAAACCCAAGAAACAAGACTAGATGGTGACAAACCGCATTAGGTATTTAATTTTACTGACATCACACAGTAGCAGCAGGGAAGCATCAGATAACTACAACACAAAGCTGTGTGTCTGCCAACAACGTATTCGTTCCTGCTTCCAAGTCTGCACCGGTTTAATTTCCTTTGCTTTCCGAGTATGATGCACCATTCTCACAGACAGGTGAATGACACAAATTATGCTCATTTTAACTCACACAAAGGTATGAGAAAAGATCTCTTGCATTTTCTTAAGTTAGCTCAGCAACGAGGGATCATTGGGAAAACACCCCACATTAAAAACCATTACTATTGCAGCATGTCTGAAAACAGGAATACATAGAAAAGGCAGGAGGGTCGTAATGAAAATTAAGCAAAGTGCTCCATGACACCAAGAATGCCTCTCAGACAAGAAGTGGCATAATAAGAGGAAACGGCCTCAGGCTGTACCAGGGGAGGTTCAGGTTGGACATCAGGAGGAATTTCTTCATGGAAAGGGTGCTCAGGCATTGGTAGGGGGTGTCCAGGGAGGCAGTCGAGTCCCCATCCCTGAAGGTGTTCAAGAAATGACTGGCCACGGCACTCTGTGTTCTTGTCTAGTTTACAAGGTGGTGACTGGTCACAGGTTGGACTCAATGACCTTGCAGGTCTTTTCCAACCTTAAGGATTCTGTGATATACTCCCTCCATACATTACTGCTCAGAGTAGAGAAAAAGCAAGAAAATAAACAGGTATTTATATAAAACAGTGCACTTCTCCCTTGCATTTTGTAGGAGTCAGTATCTACAACACCATCTGTGTGAGAACTCAAGACATCACTGCAAACATGTATCATCATTCAAGAGAATTTTAACCTAGGAATGTAACTATGTGATCACGCAAGTTTTAGAGCAAAGACCTTCATCACTCCTTTCAGACTGCATTTGCATTAGTCTTCAGATTTTCAGCAGCCACACTAATTAGTGCTGGCTGTATCCAAGAAAAACTGCCATTGGGTATAGCCCAGGCGAGAAGGGTGTCTCTAAGACACCCTTCGTTAAATAATTTTTAAAAATAGGGAAGATCATAGAATATTTTACCAGTTTATACCTCTCATAACAGTAAAGTATTAATTATCTTCTAAAAGTCAACATATAGTGCCCTTGAATGTCTCTAAGCAGTGTGCCACACAGCACTGCTGCTTCACTGCAAATCCAGCCCCAAAGCAGGGTACACTTTCCCACCACCAGAAAACAGTTTAATATTGCAGCCATTAAAAAGTAAAACCAAAAGAAGGTGTAAAAACTCCATACTCTCCCCACAAGTGAGATAAATCTGAACTACAGCAAACTTAGAATAATATAAGCAGCAATATGCAAGTATGTAGAATTGCTTTTTGTATCACTTCCTCACTTCTTTCGAAATGCCACTGGAATCAAAGAAGAAACAGACTGTCCAAATTATCTGCAGGAAAGCACGCCACAAACAGTGCATGTGGCATATTATTCATTAGAGAACAGCTTAGAAAGTCAGTTTGCTTCACTTCTATTTTAGACTTCAATACAGAATTTGATAGAGTAGTGAATACTACACAACAATTTAAAACTTTGGTACTTCACCTTGTAAGAATGCAGAGAACGTCCAGTTTCCTCAGAAACTGAACCCCACTAGTGCAGGCTGAAATATATTTCCTAGAAAGCTTTTCTTGCACACTTGCATCAGGAGTTATCAGAACACTGCAGTTAAAGTCATCATCCCCCCGTGCAGCCAGAGAGGCCGTGCTCTACCCACAGTACTGACCACCTGCCTGGACAGGGAGCTCAGAGCTGTGGGATGGGACACAACCCCACGGGCTGGCCCTGCCTGGACAGGGAGCTCAGAGCTGTGGGATGGGACACAACCCCACGGGCTGGCCCTGCCTGGACAGGGAGCTCAGAGCTGTGGGATGGGACACAACCCCACGGGCTGGCCCTGCCTGGACAGGGAGCTCAGAGCTGTGGGATGGGACACAACCCCACCAGCTGGCCCTGCCTGGACAGGGAGCTCAGAGCTGTGGGATGGGACACAACCCCACCGGGCTGGCCCTGCCTGGACAGGGAGCTCAGAGCTGTGGGATGGGACACAACCCCACCGGGCTGGCCCTGCCTGGACAGGGAGCTCAGAGCTGTGGGATGGGACACAACCCCACGGGCTGGCCCTGCCTGGACAGGGAGCTCAGAGCTGTGGGATGGGACACAACCCCACGGGCTGGCCCTGCCTGGACAGGGAGCTCAGAGCTGTGGGATGGGACACAACCCCACCGGGCTGGCCCTGCCTGGACAGGGAGCTCAGAGCTGTGGGATGGGTGGGACACAACCCCACCGGGCTGGCCCTGCCTGGACAGGGAGCTCAGAGCTGTGGGATGGGACACAACCCCACCGGGCTGGCCCTGCCTGGACAGGGAGCTCAGAGCTGTGGGATGGGACACAACCCCACCGGGCTGGCCCTGCCTGGACAGGGAGCTCAGAGCTGTGGGATGGGACACAACCCCACCGGCTGCCTGGGAGCAGCACAGGAATCCCTGGCACTCAGTTCAGAAAAGCTTCACTAATTCAGACTTGTGTTCAACAAAAATTTAAAAGGGTTTGTTTTTACCTCACCAAGGTTCACAACATGATGAACAGAAAACCACTTCAAAGAGTGAGTGATTTCAACATCAAAATAAAACCTATTCATTTATATGTAAGTACATACATACACATGCACACATAGACACGTGCCAGTATCAGTAACACTGGAAACCCATTCCCAGTGCTTAGCAGGGAAATGGTTGGATCTGCATATTTTGCATTTTTATGGGGGGGGGGAAGGGAGCCTCTTATATGAGCAAATATCCAAAGAAAGCAGATGTGAAACTGAAGTTCCAAGGGCCACCTTCTTCCCTTAGACTCTGTTTTCCTCACAACTGATTACCTGTGTGGAAGTCATTGAAAGAGTAAAAATGAAACAACCATCAATGCATAAAAAAAGTTTCACCTAACAATTAGAAACCTCAATAGAAATTACCTATAAATTTTGATGCTAGAAATCAAATTACTACAACAGAAGTTACAGGTATGTAACTTTTTCTGAATGCAGAAAAAGAGTTACTAGGAGACAAACTAGAGATAAGCCAAGATCAAAAGGTCTCTTCCAACTCAAACTATTTTATGAATCTATGATTCCAATATCAACAAAAATATTGCATCAGATAAATAAAACAAAGGGACATGTTGGTGATATATGCACTTCAAATTGCAAGATCTTACAAGTAATGACCAAAATCTTTAATACTGCGCAC
The DNA here is from genome assembly GCF_047495875.1 of Pithys albifrons albifrons. Lineage (NCBI taxonomy): Eukaryota > Metazoa > Chordata > Aves > Passeriformes > Thamnophilidae > Pithys > Pithys albifrons. The sequence goes on along the minus strand of NC_092477.1, from coordinate 13,465,406 downwards.
AAATTTCACAATATTCTCCTTATGTCATGCTGAATAGTTGTATTTTCTGAATATCTGACAACTTTAAGATGCATGCTTTGAGAAGCCACTAAAATTATAAAAAACCTCCAGCTTCCATTTGGAGACTCGGGATATATATGTAGCCAGAACTTTCACAGGCTCTTGAACTTTCTGCTACTACAATATTATTTACTACTAAGATAAATATTGTGCATTTTAATTCATCCACTTTTTTTTTTAACCTTGAAATCATAACTTTCTGGCTCCAGTGTTTCCTAAGTATCAGCAACACTTTTTGCAGTAGATTACAGTAGCTGTGAAGAGCCATTTTCATGGTATTTTCCCAACCCGTTACTTGGGACAGACCCGAGTTTGTAGCTGCCCCTGGCCGGGCGATGAACCAGCACAGTCTGGCCCAGATGTTGAGGATTCTCTCACAACTGCAGTGCAGTGAATCCTGTACCACCTCGTTTCCCCTGGCAATCACGCTCTCCTGCATCAATGTTTCTAAAATTGTTCTGGCTTGTTCCAAATTCACTCTCAAGTCTGATTTGGTTTAGACTAACACCAATTTTGCGTGCCGTGCACATCTGCAGGGATTTGGAACGATCTCTGCGCTACAGAGCCTGGGGTTTCTCGGGATTTTCCCCCTCCTCTGAGGGCACAGCAGCAGCTGAAGGTCCCGCGGCTCCCAGCAATGACCACGTCCCCGTCGGGCCGGGGATTTGCCGCCTCGCTGGCAGTGACAGCAGCCCCGCTGCCGCCCCGGCAAAGCCGCGCCGCACACACCGCCCGGGCCGCCGCGACAGCCCCGGCCCCGGCGAGGCGCGGCCGGGCGGGAGCAGCCCCGGCGGAGCCGCTGCCGCCGCTCCCCGGCGGGGCCTGGCAGGTGCCGGGACTCCTGCCCCGAGCACGGTCCGGCCCGCCCGGGAGCGCCGCGGCCGCCCCGCGGCCGAGCGCCCCTCGCGCCGCCGCCGCTCACCTGGGGCTGTCGGGGGCTCTCACATGGCGGGGCCCCGGCCGGCCCGGCCCGTTCCCACCGCCGCTTCCCGCCCGCTCCCGCAGCCACTCGCACCCGGAACTGATTCCGCGGCTGCCGTTCCGCTTCCTGGTGCCGCCCCGGCAGCGGGCGGGGCCGCGGGGAACCCGCCCCCGCTCCGGGACCTGCCGGGCTGCGGCGCTGCCCGGACCGAGCGCTCCCGGCGCGGCGCCTCGCGGAGGCAGAAGGGCTCAGCCGTGGCTGAAGCCGACGTGAATTGGGTAGAGCCGCTGCGACAAGTGCCGCGGTGCAGATGGAGAGCGCTGGGCACTGACAGATACAGTGAGGGGTCATCCCTCACCGCAGATGTGAATTACCTTTATTGAGAAAATAATTAAAAAGTTCACCTGTGTTACACTGGCCTTGTGACTCACACAAGTCGCTTCAGCATGAATGCAGGGGGGTTTTTTTGTTGTTGTTTTTGTTATCCTGCAAATACTTGTTCAGGTAGTGCAACGACTCAGTTTTACCAGACAGTTGATGTACTACTTGATAAAAAGTCAGAGCGACTGATGCAGCAGGTCCTGCTGGGATATCCACCTGGTCTAACTTTGGACACCACATTCTGTCTTCTGCAGGTATGTCTTTCTCTCCCTATAAAACACAAAACAGAGTCTTCAGAAACCAGGCATTGAACCAAGCAGCAGCCTGGGGAACATACTGACCAGGGCACAAATAATAGAGCTAAAGAACACACACACAGGTTGTATTTGTTGGCTCACGTAAAAGATAATTAATTCTGAACAGGCAGAAAACTTTGGCCTTGTTCTTACATGGCATTCAGTAAGTGTAACCATCAGCAACAGAAAATCAATTTGTTTGCACCATATTCCATTTGAATTTCCTGAAGACTGAGGAGTCTGGTACACAAATACTGACTTCTCCACGAATGAGCTGCACAAGCTTTTAATGAGTGAGCTGATTTATGCTTGGGTAGCAGCAGCGTCTGGGACGGTTCCACAAGAGCCGAGCAGATGGAGGCTGGACAAAATCAATTGTTCAGTACGAGTACCTACAGTCAGTCAGGGAGAGAGGAATTCTCACAGGAAGGTAAGAGAAAGTTGATCTTTAATACTTTCCCCAGTAGGAAATTTCTTTCATGCTTAAACGAAAAAAAAATCTATATATTATCTGTACCTACTACTTCAAATGTACCAGGAGGCTACTGGGACATGCAGTTGCTGCTACTGTGTGTGTGTTCTGAAATTTTCCCATCGACATGTACATTCTGTATTGTAACTTCAGAGATTCTGCAAAGAGTGTTATAACAAAACCTGTTTGATAAATCTGAAGTACCATGAAAACTAATTACCTAAAGTAGCAAGGAAATGGGTCCAATCCCACAAATTCATCAAATTTACTGTTCTGTTCTATATAAATCAGATTTTAGTTTAATTTTTTCTTAGACCAGGCTGGCATACTCTCAGTATTTCAAGAAGACACATTACTAGGTACACTTTTTCTTTATATATTTAATAAAGTTATATATCAACAACTTTTGGATTTGTACTTTTGTTTGAGCACTTATTTTGGCAAAGTGAAATATTAAATACTAGTACTAGACATGCATTCCTTTCATTCAAGCTTAAGAAAACATTTACAAAGTTGACAGATAACATTTATTAAAACATGTTATACGAAAAAGGGGCAAGGGACTCTTCTATAAGAAGAAAATATTGAACAGTAACATTAAATTAAAACCATGCTGTACAATTAGGACAGCAGTATTTATAGACAAAACTATCCAAACTCTGCAATACAGGCATAACATCTCACAAAATATCAAGATATGCAAATTTACTATTATAAATGACTTGTTTAGAATAAAAACTTATAGCTCATTAAGGAAGATTCACTTGCATAAACAGTTACATTTCTGAAAGAAATAAGGAATCCCATGAATAATAAAAGAAAAGGAGCAGCAATTGACAGACACAGGCTTCAAGCAAAAATCAGAACTTACATTTTAATCACATTAAAAATATACCATTTTCTTTTTCAGCATCTTCCCTTAGGGCACTGACAGTTTACAGCTAATAGCTAAAGCAGCCAAGCTACCCCATGAAGCATCTAAATGACAAAACCCCAATTTCCTGTGTTGTTTTGAGAAAGGTCCTAATTCTGCTAAAGCAAAACACTCAATATACTGCTGTAGGTCTCATAATTCAGAGACAGGTCACCTTGCTGGCATCAAGCAAAAGTGTTGAGATTACAAACCCTGTTGTGCCACCATTCTTTCAGGCTTAGTTATACAAGGACATCAAGGAGTCTTTTAATAAGGAGAAATGCAATACATCAACCTTTGACCATCCATCTTGCTTATGATACAGAACGAGTTTCTCAACCTCAGACACACCTCAGATGAAAAAGCTTTGAGACAAAAACCTGCACTGACAGTACCTTCCAGGGCCTACCTGCTCACCTATAAAACAAAAACGGTAATGTTTAAAAAATTTAACAACAAAAACCCCACACCCCAAGACACTGTGGTGCGTAAAATAGGAACCTCCTCCCTCCAAAGGCTCCGACACACACCTAAGCAGATTTTAACCCTGCCAACAGTTGAATTTTTCAGAATGGCAGTTACACAGATTCCAGGGAAATTAACATCTCAGTTACAAAATGGAATGCAAAGGAACTTAGCTGTAGTATCATTAAGCATTCTTACCACTGCTAGGACAACGAATAGCTTCACAGCAGCAGGAAATTCTGCAAGCCTCCTGTGTGCACAGTGATGCTGGTTTTCAGAAGACACTTTACTACAGCGAGCAGCCACATCATTGAAGGTAATGAAGCACAAGGGAAGATTAATGAAATCCATGGCTAACATATGCATTCCTATTTTCATATATATATGTATACACACACATATACATTTATACATGTGCATACACATACACATATATATTTATATATGTGTATATATATTTTATATATATATAAATGGATCACTTCCCTCCTCCCCACAAACAAGAAATAATTTTTTTACCTTGAACAAGACCACTCCATTAGCAAAGATTAAAAGTTTGACAGAAGCCTTTGTGTATCTTGGCTATGTACAACTGCAAGAGAACCAGTGGAAGGGGCTGCAGGGGGGATGCATGGCCAGAGGTTCTGACCTGTCCTGTGCTAGTCAAGAGGGGTTCAGCCTGCACTGAAACAGAAGTAGACAATCCACTGCATGCCCAAATGTCAACCAGAGGTGTGTTCAGTGCCTCTGCTTAAACATTTTTAAGGAAGAGTGGCAGGTGCTAGCAAGATGTGCAGGGAAACACATCTGGAGAAGATACTCCTGGGGACATGTTGAGAAACTGAAGAGCTGCTCTTGGAAAAATACCTACAGAAGTCATTGAGGACATGTATAGAGACATACTCACAAAAGGACACACTCTGTGCCTGAGGAGATTCACCTGTGAGAGGACTTTGGCCTACAGGTAAGCCATGCCAGAGCAGGTACACCTCTGAGTAACTGAGGCCCACAGGAGACTCAAGCTGGAGCAGACGCATCCCTGAACTGACTGTGGCCTGGTGTGGCCCAGTGTCACCATGACCAGCCCAGAGCACCAGAGGACACCCACTAAGAAATGAAGAGCATCAGACAAGGCAGTGTGCATACAAGCCCAACCTCCCATGTGACCCGTCACCTCTCTGAAGGAAAGGGCAGGGGCTGAATGAAATTCTTGGTGAAAACAAGGGAACCTGAGACTACAAAGGCAGAGAGGAGAGGTGTTAGACTTAAGCTGAGCCTGAGGAAGGGGAGGAAAGATGTTTCCTTAAGTGTTTAAGTAATTTTTTTCCTGTTTCCCCAGCACCTGAAATGGCAATCAGAAGTTTGTCAAAGGGCAATAAACCGAACACAGGAAACACAAGAGAACTGTTTTGCCTGTGCCATGCAATAGTAAGGATTTTAGACATGTATCTCAAGCTGCCCTAAAATCATTGATCCTCTCACCTTGATCTCATGACAATCATACCAGTATTTTCCTGCAACCAACTGGTTTTATGTAAGTTAACATCAGAAAGCCAAGTGCTACAAAATCAGTGGAGCAACATTTGTTGGATGTTCAAGACAATGCCATAATATGGAGCAAAACAGCAACAGGCAAATACTGAAAGGTTACTATGCATGCTAAGTCATTAAAAAAGGACATGGTTCTATAATATTATCTACTGGACCTGTTATAAAACCTTTAAAGTGTCTCTCACAGTACAGTTTATTTTAAAGCTTTATTTCAAAGTAATCTAACTGCAAATAGAAGTAATGTTTAACCTTGAAATATCCCATATAAAAGTCATTCCAAGCTGGTAAAAGAAACAGGTTTGCTGGCAGCTCTGTAGGATGGTCTGGGTTTTGGCAGACAGTTTTTTGCTTGATCATGGTTTTCAGACTGGTGTTTCTGTCCAGCCTTTTTTATGGTTAAATGGGAAGAAGCACCCTTAACCTTTTCATGCAAAACTAAAGTGGCATTTTCAAAGGGGCTGAGAACTAATGTAATATACAAAATCATTCTTGAAGTGAGTATGCAAATGAACACCCTGGGTGTGTTCAAGGCCAGGCTGGATGGGGCTCTGAGCAACCTGTCGTGCTGAAGGTGTCTCTTCCCATGCCAGGGACATTGGAACTAGATGACTTTCAAGGTCCCCTTCCAACCCGAACCATTCTCTGATTCTGTGATTCTAATGCCTTCCCCCTAATGTGATTATGGTACTTGTAGAAATGACACCCTGTATGTGGTAAGGCCTTGGAGAATGGAAAAATAGGGCCACCGAGTGCAAGAAATCTTTCCTCTACACTCTTGTAAACAGGCAAGCATTATAGTTTTTTAAAAAATATTAAGAAAAGACAGTGCTAGCAGTGTGGAAACAAACCATAAAGGGAATATAATTTCTAAGTTTAAAAAACATACTTATAAATTTTTATGGTTTGTTTTTTTGTTTTTTTTGTTTAAATACAAAGTGCTTCTATACATTAAGCAGGTTACAGTGTTAGTGAGCAAAATCCCTGTTTTGGTACCTTGACCACAAGGGTTATATGTGGCCACTGTAGTATTTGTAGAGCTCAATTAAGTGCTAAGAATAGGAACTCAGTGGTGCTGACCACTCATGCCCATTGCCAGCAATGGGTTCACTGTATTTGGGAATATCTGTTTTAACAAAATTCCATATGAAAAGTATCTGAAGCATTAGAAGATTAAGAATTAAGAGCCTCTTAAAAAATTAAAGTTTGTAAGTAGAATGCCAGTAAAGAAATTAGAGTAATTACAGCCCACTGAGTAGTAACCCTCAGCTCGTAGCAGACATTCATGTTCAGGATACAGTTCAGTTGTATCTTAAGACAATTTGTAACTGGGAGTTCAAAAAAGAATCTGAAGAGTAATAATCTTTGTGTGGTTTTGCCCACACAGGGTCATCTGTTTCAGTACATTAGACTGCAGAGCCTAATATAGAAATTTGGGCCAGACAGGCTTAGGCCTTCAATGCTGGTTAACATTTTTCCAGTACTATCAGCACTGTACTTGGATATCACCTCTATTATAGTCTATGTATGCTCTAAAGCCTCTTTACTTTTTATGTTTTAGTAAGCTACTAAGAAGGGTTAATTGCTTTTGCACTGGGCTGCATTAAGCTTTCAACCCCCAAATCCTGTTGTTGCCTTTCCAACTGATGCCTTCCCTCTCCCTGCAGAGCTGGCAGCATCTCAGAACTCTACACACTCCTCCATTCATCTCCACAAACCAGAGGCCCAGGAGCAGATCCTCGTCCTAACAAAGAACAAGTGCCACTTTCCCAGCAAGAATCCCAACTTCAGACATAACCACGGTACCATGTTCTGCAGTACCATTAAAAATCACCTACTTCCTACTTTTTTCCACAAGCAACTTCACTTGAAGAGGTAAACAACTCTGCTTGTGACCACACCTAACCAGTCACAGTAGTTTAGTACCAAGAATCTATATTATAGTTCTTACTATTCAAAGAGTAAAGAATTAAAAGTATAAATACCTATCAATGACTACATAATTTTCCTAAGGCAGGTTTCTAAAACTAGATAAAAGTTCTCAAAGAAGTTTTTCTACCAATAAAATGTCAGTTCATGAATCCAGTTTGGTACTTGCTACTGTAGTAAGCCACAAAAATTTGAACAGAAAACTACAATTTAAATATATGATTACTTTGAGTAAGTTCCAAATGTTACATATTACTTTTTTTATACTTATTACATACATTTCTTGAAGCTCTCACGACATAGCAATTAAAATCTAATGAAGTCAAGAGTCATACAGCATTACATCCTAGAGGAGCAAGGACAAATTACACTTAATATATACCGAAGTTTATATATTGATAAACTGTATTTAAGTTCTTTACAAACTCTAAACAGAAATTAGACATTTGTTTTACTGAAGATAGATTAAAAAATGGAAGACGGATAAAGGAAAGCCAAAGAACCTTTAGCACTGCCTTTCATTGGGCAATACAGCAAAGGCCACTGAATGACACAGACTATCTAACCATGCATGGGAAGTACACTGGAGTCTTCAGTTTGAGGTGAAAGTCTAGGGGTTTTTTTCTTGTTAAAATTTGAATTATATAACCTGGTTTGGTCATCTTAGTTTTCTTTTCCATTAAGTATTGCTACCTGAATTCCTGCTTTGTCTCAGTTTTTTCAGGATTTTTGCCAATTTAGAGCTGAGTTTTACTGTGAATCTATGTGACAGAAATATGAGGGATTCTCAATACTGCTGTGACTACAATCAATGTCAGACTTCATTTTGCAAGTACCTTTCAGATTAACCATTTGCACTTCACACACCGAACACCTGGAGCAGTACTGAGGAAAGCAAAACCTGACCAGCATAATCACTAAAACTTGTTTTTTGAGAACATACAATAGCAAGTACCAGACATTATTTGCATAATTAGTTTATTTTTCTTGCGCTACTAAGCAAATGTAAGCACTAATGTCTCAGTTCATCTCAGTAGTACTCTGCTCAGCCTTGGCAGCCTGATAGGACTTGGTACAAGAGGTCACGTGCCGATGAAAACTGTCCCGCCACATAAATCTTTTCCCACAGATGTTACACTCGTATGGTTTGATGCCTGTATGAATTTTCATATGGCCTACAAGATGGTGTTTCATTTTGAATTTCTTACCACAGACACCACAGCCATAAGGTCGCAGACCGAGGTGCATGCTCATATGCCGATCTCTCTGACTTTTGTGTGTAAAGCTTTTTCCACACTGACAAGGATAGAGCTTGTCAGCATGGGAGAATCCAGTGAGAGACGTTTCTTCTTTAATGCCAGCAGCCATTTCGATGCCCTCACCATAGCTTGCTGCTATCATGAGGTCCTGTCTGTGAGCACTTAAATTTCCCTCTGCCCTTTCACCAGAAAATTCTTCCATAGACGAGCCATAGAAGTCAACCTGTTCATCATAATTACTTTCATCTGCATGTTCATCGAATTCTGTTTCCATCTTTTTGTCACCTATATGAAAGTCTTCGACACCAGAAGACTGGATAGAATGATCTGCTTGAATGGCATTCATGGATTCTGAAACTTGGTGTTCGTCGTAAGGATTATCAACACCTTCACAGTCCTGTTCAAACCTTTCTGGTTTCACGTGGATCCACCGCTTGTGAGACATAATGCTGGGTTTGCTATACATTGGTCGGGTATACTGGTACTCTGCACTATCACTAGTTCCTTCTTCCCCATCCTGACTGGTCATTCCAGTGCTAAGTCTATCGTGTTCTGTTGAAGAATTACTGGGAAGGTACTCGTGTTCTGTCAGCTGACACGACAGCTCATCTTTAGAGCTCTCTTCTTCATTTTCGCCATCCCTTAGTTCCTGCACTTTGTGGAATTCTGGCTGTCCTCCAGAGCCAAGCTCAAAGGTTTCAACAAGGCCATTGTAACTACTGCTGCTTGGGGACTGGTGGTCACTGCCATGGTTCATCTTCTGACACAGAACGGTTGGGTTCCCCTCGAGCACCTCGGTGCATTTATCCACCACGTGCCACATCTGCAGGAAACTCGCTGCCGTCAGGTAGCTGACGATCTCCGGGGCCGGCATCACCAGCCGGCCCGTGTAGGTGGACAGGAGGATGTTTTCAAACACTCTGGGGTTCATCACATCAGGCAGGACTATTCGCCTGCTGTTCTTCAGGAGAACCTGATCACAGAAGTAAGGCGAGCTGGCTGCAAGCACAGCTTTGTGGGCTCTGAAGAGGTGGCCCTGAACCACAATGGAGACATCACATAGTTGTCCTTGCTGGCGCTGTTGGTTTAACTTCTGCAAAATGGTACTAGAAAAATCTGGAAATTCCACTCGAAAGGAGCTTGACCCAGACTCCATTTCATTACAAATTTAGTGTCGTGCTGCAAGGAAAAAACACAACAACAAAAATCAGAAATTCTGCTGAGTCAAGTACCGACCTTCCCATTTCCTTCTACGCTTTCACAGACTCACGTGGAACTCAACCCAACATTTTCTGGAACTTTATGTCACTGCTGTACTTGTATCTCTCACCCCACCTCACTCCTCTTCTTCCTGAAAGCCGTGCCGAGGCCACACCTTGCTATGCCAGCACATTTTGCTGTGGTTCTTCTCTCCAAGAGGACTCATCCACCAGAGCAGGAGGCACAAACAGCACACTACCCAGTTGGGATGGGTTAACCCTTTCAAGCACAAGTGTTCGATAACAAACCAGTTATTTCATAAAATTATAGCAATAATGTTCTAACTCCAGGATGTCCCAGGGTTTGTAACAGCACATGAAAGCCTCTGTATTTCAACTCCCAACAAAGTAACTTCCCTGTTCCCCCAATAAACACTGATTGTACACATGAAATATTTCACTTCAGATGCAGTTTTCAAAAGTGACTGTGTCGACTCACCCCACGGCAGTGGCAGCACAGGCAGAAGCCCACTGAGAATGGGGCTTATGACCCTCCTCATGGTACTTCCCTGTCCTTTTATTGACTGGAATGTGGAGCAGCAACAGCTTGTACAGTTGCAAGACCATAATTCAATTTTTAATTTCAAGCCTATTGAGATGTCATTATAATGTTACTGTCAGAAAAATCTTACAGAATTTAAAATGTCAATCAGGAGACTGAAACTGCTGTACAGAACTTTTCCTGCCTGTAACGGACTGTCAGTAACAGCAACAACGACACGCCAGAACCTCAGCTAAGAGCTCTGTGTTCTCACATCATCCAAACGTCTCACTGCAAAAGTTAACAGTCCCTGAAGGAGAAATACAACTTTGCAAAAAGCATACTTGACATTTTTAATTGAATTTGAGATAAATTTGCATGTTATTATCCTTAGAAACTACAGAAATTTAAATGCAACTATGAAAGACCAACATTAACTGCTTGAGTAAGCTAAACCTGTGGCATTTTTCAATTTGATAATCTCCACATTGAAGGCAATGGGATTCCTGAAGAGCCACAGAGCAGCAAGTGGAATCCTCTGTCCAACTCTGTGACGTTGCCACTCACATAATTGCAGACCACCTTTAAACCCACTGTGTTCTGCACTCCTCAGATTCTTCCCTCAAAGCATCAGGCCAGTTCAGGCGCCCAGATCAGACACTGACACTTTTCCAGGGAGCACCAGAATTCTGTGCCTGCCAGTTAAATTGTTAATTTTTCTTACCACTTTGCTTAAAACAACTTGACATAATTATTTAAGTACTTTGAGCTACCTTATGCCTCTCATGCCTTGTGTATATCAAGCCCACTTTTTATAAACAGTCATACTTTTCTATACAGATGCAGTTCCTTACCTCCATTCAGAATATTTTCAGATTTAAGATTCTATTTTTCAATACTTGTCTATAAAAAAATAAGCCCTCAGGAGACGTTCAACCGAAATTTAGAGACAGACACTGGCAAAGCTTATACAGACTACCCTGTATAACTACACTGTCATCTTTCAGCAAGGACTCAGCCTGTCACCAGGGAAAAAATTCCAAGTGGGAGCAGACTTTTGTGTATTTTAAGTTCTCATGAAAGCAAAATCTAAGCAAAATACTTTCAATTGGCAAAGACACACACATCAACCAAACGTCAGTTTTCCAAAGGGGTTTCACTTCGCCCTTCTACACCCTGTTCTGTTTCCGCATTTCGTTCACCCCAAATCACAACGAAGTCGTTCTGTTTCAACTAATAAATAAAAAACTTAGTCTCCATGCTGCAGAATTGAACGGAACACACAAAGCACGTACCAGTCGCTTCAAAAATAACATCACTTTCAAGAGGGGCAGGCAGGGAGTTCCCACCCTCAGCCCCCGATCGCCCCCGCGCCGGGCCCGGCTCCAACCGCGACCCCGCACAGGCCCGGCGCCTCCCGCACCGCGCGGACTCGGCGATCCGCCCCGTGCGGAGCGGCCCCCGCGCCCCGGCCCCTCCGGCCCGGTCCTTCCGCCCCGGCCCGGAACGCGCGGAACCCGCGGGGAGGCCTCGCGCACCACCCCAGCCTAGCGCGGGCCCGGGGACTGGGCCCGGCCACAGTGCGGCCTCCCCAGGCCGCGAGAGGCGGCGTCTCACCTGCGAGCCCCGGCGTCTCTCGCATAGCGGGATCCGCCCGGTGCGGCCCCGGCCCTCGGTGCGACCCCGGCCCTACCCGCGGCGGAAGCAGCTCGTCCTCTTCCGGCGGGCACTTCCGGATCCCGACCACGTGACAACGGACCCTCCTCTCCGCTCGTGCCCGGTGCGGCGGCGGCGCCCCCTGCCGGAGCCGCGGGGCAGAGCGCCCCCTGCCGGAGCCGCGGGGCAGAGCGCCCCCTGCCGGAGCCGCGAGACGGCGCAGTCTGTGCCGCGCCCGAAGAGCGGGGCTGGGCTGTTCCGGGCTGTCCCGAGCTGTTCCGGGCTGTCCCGAGCTGTCCCGAGCTGTCCCGAGCTGTCCCGAGCTGTCCCGAACTGTCCCGAGCTATCCCGAGCTGTTCCGGGCTGTCCCGAGCTGTCCCGAGCTGTCCCGAGCTGTCCCGGGCTGTCCCGAGCTGTCCCGAGCTATCTCGAGCTGTCTCGAGCTGTCCCGAGCTGTCCCGGGCTGTCCCGAGCTGTCCCGAGCTGTCCCGGGCTGTCCCGAGCTATCTCGAGCTGTCCCGGGCTATCCCGGGCTGTCCCGAGCTATCCCGAGCTGTCCCGAGCTATCCCGAGCTGTCCCGGGCTGTCCCGAGCTGTCCCGAGCTGTCCCGGGCTGTCCCGAGCTATCTCGAGCTGTCCCGGGCTGTCCCGAGCTATCCCGAGCTGTCCCGAGCTATCCCGAGCTGTTCTGGGCTGTCCCGAGCTATCCCGAACTGTCCCGAGCTATCCCGAGCTGTCCCGAGCTGTCCCGGGCTGTCCCGAGCTGTCCCGAGCTATCCCGAGCTGTCCCGAGCTGTCCCGAGCTATCCCGAGCTGTCCCGAGCTGTCCCGAGCTATCCCGAGCTATCCCGAGCTATCCCGAGCTGTCCCGAGCTGTCCCGAGCTATCCCGAGCTGTCCCGAGCTATCCCGAGCTGTTCCGGGCTGTCCCGAGCTGTTCCGGGCTATCCCGAGCTGTCCCGAGCTGTCCCGAGCTATCCCGAGCTGTTCCGGGCTATCCCGAGCTGTTCCGGGCTGTCCCGAGCTGTCCCGAGCTATCCCGAGCTGTTCCGGGCTATCCCGAGCTGTCCCGAGCTGTCCCGAGCTGTCCCGAGCTGTTCCGGGCTATCCCGAGCTGTTCCGGGCTATCCCGAGCTATCCCGAGCTCCATGTGATCACACTGACTGTGGAAGCAGATCAGGGCTAGTTTATTAAATAAAATTTTCTGTTTTACGTAGGAAGCAAATGGAAACAGCATTAGTTAATTTTTGTGTGTTTTATTCTTTCTTGAGTTTATAAAATTTGGATCAAATTCACAAAAATAAGGAAGGATGTTACCATTTTTGGCACTTTCTGGTGTTTCCAGACAGTTGTAAATATGAAGCTTCAGTTTGGGATCTGTGGCCACAACAAGAAGATAAAAGCCTTGTGGATCCAAACCAAATGCCAGATTTTTGGTGTCTATTACTACCATACCCAAGTTTAATTTGCAGTTTGATTGCAGCACAAACAAAGGCCCAGAGGTTAGTGGTTGTTATAAGCAGCAGTAAAATAGGAATATCAGAATTGCAGAGTATTACACAGAAATGCAGCTTCGATTCGTGAGGTGTTTGTGTAAAGAGGTCCAACTGAAGGGCTTTGCTCATAGCTCGGGGCACTGGAGCTTCCATATTTAACAGCATATTTTTGGCCTGTCTCCTTTTGGTGGATGCAGTGCTAATACTGTTCTTATCTTTGTGAAGTTGGATGTTTGATAAATACAACCTATGCCCACAGAGGTTGATTTGAATGGTGATATTTGTGGTAGTGGGTTTGTTTTCCCTGGTGCTCACTGAGTGCCCTCAGAAGACAAGCAGCAGGACGCCGATGGAAACGCTGGTTGGCTGTTCCTCCTGGTGGCAGCAGCCTTGGGGAGTGTTGCCCTGTTGTTGCTCGTCAGCTGAGTCATGATGGCCACATACAACTCCAGGGCCCACTGTGGTCAGCAGGAGGGCTGGTGTCCTTCCCAGAGCTTTGGATGCACCATCCCAGGAGCTGGTGCTGTAGAAGGGAACCCTTGTTTTATTCCCACATGGCACTGTCTGGACACGACATTGAATTGAACAGTTGGAAATTTTTGGGCTTGCCTACTTTTAAGCCACACCTCCTCCCCCCAAAAAAGTAAAACATTTCCTTTTACTACTGGAAAATAGAAACATCATACTGGTACAAGAGAAATTGTTTTGAAGCATGATGCTTGTGATCTCCAAAGCCAAATACTTGAAATACTCCTTTCATGGAATAGCACTGCCAACGGCTTAGCTCTTTCAAATGAAATACTCATTAAATTCTCTCATTGCCAAATCAAATCCTTTATAAATGTTTCTTAAAACCAATAAAAAAGAAAAAGGCGGCCCAACTCCCAATTAATTTTCACAGAAGAAAAATCTTGTTTGAAACTCTTAGTTGCTTGGCATAGATTGCTGGACTGAGTTGGCCCTCAGTGAGTCATGAGCAAGTGTCCTGGCATGCAGTTGCACTGATGTTATTTTACATTGCTGAGAGAGAATATTGGTGCTTTTTAAAGATCACAGTTACCTCCATCTTTCACTCATGGAATCTGGACCCATGGCTGAACTCCAGGGAGGAAGAATCACGTGCCTCTTTGAATCCGTGTCCTTAGGAGCAAATTGTCAGTCATTACGTACAGTTCTTCCTGTGAAGAAGGTTTTTAATGAAGTCCCCATATTACACACCTTGAAATAGCAAAATGACAATGCCAAAAGAGCATGCTATCATTGGTATTTGGCAGAAAGCAGAAGACTGCAATTATTTTAGGAAAGTTTTAGCACTTACATGCTAATCCTGAGTGCTAGGTCTGATAGGGATGGCATCCAGGAGTAGGTTTCAAATCATGAACAATTTGGAAACAGAAATCTGAGATGAGTCCATAGCTCTCATCTTTTTCTTTTTTTTCCCCATGCACATCTTGATTATTCTAAACTTGGAGACCATTATTTTTCTCTCTTGAATGTTGTTTTTTTTTAAGAAGAGTGTGGGCTTTTTCCTCCTCTGTACTTGCAGATGTGATTAATTTAAATAATTAGTTTTTAAAGTGGTGGGTTTTGTCCTTTTTATGTTATAACAAGAAATAAAATGTTCTAATAAGTCAGCTGAAATGGAATTCTTTCTTGACATTTGACAGGCTGACACATGTGTCTTTCCAAAGCACACTTGTTTGTATTTTGAGATGGAGATAGTTTGCATCAAGTTGTGTTGGTAAACAAAAGGTCTCTGTAATTCTTGCAGTCAGGACAACAGCAGCTTTAGTTGCACAGTGATGGTGAAAAAATTGTTTAGATCTGTCCCGTAGTGTTCATATACTCTGAAGGTTTGTATTCTTTGTTAATGTACTAAGATGACATTAGTTATACCTTGCTGTGTGAGTCAGACTTTAACTACCAAACCACTCAGAATGGCAAACGGGTATTTGTGGATTTGGATACATCAAAAAGTTTCCTTCCCTGAGAAACTTGGGGTTTGATGCCACAGACCCCGCTCAGATAAACCTCTTGCTGATTTTCAGTGCTGAAGAACTTACCCAAGAGAAGAATAGAGAGGGTATTTTAATTTTAATCAGCTACTTCATATTTTTAAAAATTTCTTACTTCAAGTGAGGAGAAAAAATTGACACATCCATCCGTAAATATGTAGTGTGGGTAATTTGTATGTTGTCAATTTTGGTTTTACATTTGTATAAAATTTTGTATTTCAACAGACAGACACTGTCATTAAGTGCATTGTAGCACTATTGTTCAGAAATACAGAAATCCATTAATCTCCGTGTTATATTATTGAAGAATTAAAAAACCTCTGAGCATTGATGGAAGTCTAGGAAATAATTATATATGTATCAAATATTTATTGTTTGCTCATAAAAACGAAATGACACAATGATAAGACAGATACACTTTACAATGTAACAAAAAAAAGTATGTAAAATTTTATAGCACTAATCAAGAACAGGAAAGTATTCAGTTCCACAACACCTTTAAATTTTAAACAGACACACATTGCAAAATCCCTTGAGCAAAACCTAAATAATACATTATAAAGATATAAATTTCATTCTGCTTCTCTCCAAAAAGGCAAGGCTGTGTCCTGAGAAGACCAACCTGTGTTGAAAACAGGCTCTAACACTGATGCTTGCAAAAAACAAACCAACCAAACAAAACCCCATTTATGATTCAGCCATAGACTTGTCTTTATTGTACTTATAAAATATACATAGCCTTTTATTGAATTGCCTGCTGTCGAAATCTGCAAGAATTTTATTGCTTTTTACTGTCCTGGAGAGGAATAAAGCAGCAGCCTCTGTGTAATTTCATAAGAAGTGAGGACAGTAAATCTAATTTTGCTGGATAGGGGATCAATGATAAAAAAACATGCAATGACCAAAATTTAGAAGTTTTGGAATACATAGTATCTGTATGTTTCTCCTCGTTTGTATTTTCAAAACAGTTTCTATTGTATTTATATCTAAACACATATCCCATTACAGTGCAGTGTGAGAGCTATTTTAAGCTTTGCATTTATCTATTTCCCATGGCAAGGTACATTAGTCTGTGTCAGTATTAAATCAGGGTTTGAGTCTGTGCACTCTATAGCAGTATCTCATTTCTCTCACTTTGGAATGGGATGGAGTTGACTCTGCAACATGATAGGAATAAGGTGAACTTGACCATTGAACAAAATGCTTTCCTTGTATTTTGTTTCCTTTCCTCTGAACTGAATGAGGGATCAAAGCATGGCCCCCCCAAACTGTCTCCAGAGATGCCACTATCCTGAAACTTGAAAACTGGGATATCATTTTAAAGTAAAAAGTGTGGCTTAAGAACTTCTCATCAAGGTGCACAATATGCTTCTGTTGGCTGTGTTTCTCACCTTGAGAACCACGGAATCTTTCCCAAATTGCCTGACTGTCCGAAGTAATACTGGACCAATATGTGACTATTTGCTTGTCACGTCCTTTCAGGAGCTAAATAAAGATCTAGAAAAATTATTTGACCTCCTATTTGCCAAATACTCATGTTCAGCAACAAAGTCGGTTTAACAGTTCAAGGACAAGAAGGAAGAAAAAGTTCTTTTCTGTTGAAAGTTATGTAGTTTTGCATGAGGAAAGGACCTGCAGGAGCTGATATTATCAGACATGGCCCACCTGCTCTTATTTTGGAGGGTTCCAAAGCACTTCACAGCTTAAAACTCTGATGCAGCCTTGACCTAAGTTCTTGCAGCTTTGATCAGTGGAAACTGAGGATGTACAGAATCAAACTGTTCAATTAATAACATTTCAGGACAGACAGTCAAGAAGAAACAATAATCCCACTGAAAGTTCTGTTCAGGGGCTACAAAAGGAGAAAATTTAAAGAAGGAGCAGTATAAGAACACAGATGGCTGAGAAAAAAAGTCATCTTCTCAGAACAATGAGTAAGTGATTGCCTGTTGCTGTTGCTACCGGAAAACTACAGTACCTCTGCCTCAGTCACAATGAAGTGTGGAATGGCCTTGGAGCAGGATTTTCTTGTACTATAAGCTGAAAAGCCCTTCAATCATAATAAGACCTTCCTGTGAGTCATAAACTTGCTGCTATCTAGAGTGCTGAAAATCCTTTTAGTCCAAATTTTGTTTCTAAAGGCCAATAAAATTTGAATTAACTATGTTTTCATGTAAAAATAGTGAATTTCATCCCAGGGAGAAACCTGCAGAAAGTTCCCAGGGAAAACAGTTGGGTTTCCTTTGAGTAAATAGAATAATTCTCTCTGGGGTGGATTTGAGTATTATCACAAAACCCTGTAAAAAGAAGTTAGTGCCTGTATGGGAAAATCCATTAAAAAAGTCTACACAGCAGAAAAACATTTTGGCTCATCTTTAATACAGCAGCTGCAGGGAGGATGCAGCTCTGATGTCAAGGTGGTGGCTTTGGCAAGTCCGTCCCTGCCTTGCCCATCTCTGGTGATGGCCAGAGCCTGTGACAGGCAGGCAGCAGAGCCAGCACGGAGGAGCTGAGGGAGATTGACTGGCCTGTCCCACCCTGGTCCAGGAGCTGCATGGAAACAATAAATGTGGCTGGAAGTACTTTGAAGTTTATTTCTAAATTGGGGATGTTATTATAGAGATTTTTTGAGGGAGAAAAAAGAAAATTCTGTGTCATGTGTCTCAAAAAATGTGCCTTATTCTCAGACCTTTCTTTATACAATGAGTTTGCTTTCCATCTGAATTTCTTTTGGTTTTGGTTTTCCTTTTTTTTTTTTTTAAACTGCAAGGCCACTTAGGGCAAGATACTTATCTGTGGGCACCATGGACAAAAAGACTGTTACAAAATTATTTAACATCACATGCTGTATCCTGGCATTTTCAAGAAGTAGCTTGATGCCAAATGACCAGAAGTAAATACATAGTCAGGAATAAAATGATACCAGGCTCATGCAGGAATAATTTGTTATCAGATGCTGGCTCTTTAAAGCTCCTAGATACTGGATACTTGCAAAAAATTCAATTCATTCTTTCTTGTGAAATAAATCTGATTTTAAGTGTTTTACTAAATTCTGTCACAAGGCCAGGAATGAGACTTAGAGCACTGTGTTCACACTGATCCTGTCTCTTCTCTTTCAGCAACCTCGATGAAAAGAGAATTCTGAGGAACACAAAAGTGTAGTTACTAGAGGAAAAAGCCATGTTAACCTTTCCTCAGGTGAATAGTCCTGAGAGTTACCCAGGTATGAAGGGCTACAACTCTGGTCATGAAACTGGCAGAAGGTCAGAAAGGGTCAGCCCTGCAAAAATTGACTCTCTATGGATCCTTTGAAACTTCAGCTTGATTCCTAGTATGTCTCTGCAGAACTGCTCAGACTGGGAGTGCGTTGGGATCTGCTCAGGCAGGGCTGGCTCTGTGTGGCTGTGCATCTCCTGGAGCTCATGGGCAGTACCAAAGCTGCTCCAACGCCTGCAGCACCCCAGGCCTGGTGCTGGGGAAACCAGCTTATCTCCCATGGCTAAATGGTTGCAGAGGCCAAAGTGAGTGTGGCCAGCCAGTTTGGCACTGGAATTGCAATTTTTCCTTTTTTTTTTCTAAAATGTGAATTACTGCCTTTAAAATCATTCTGTGTGGCGAGTAGTGGTGTTGTGGCGTCAGTTGTGATTTTTTGAGGCTCATACCTGGCCTACAACTCTGATGCACATGGGGAGTTTCTGCTGATATGTCTGAGTCCCAGGCAGGGTAACACATGACTGGGGCTGTCCGTGGTGACTCTGCTGATTAACTCCATAGATCACCCTTGCTGTGCTGGAATCAATGGCTGTGGTTAAAGGTCTGTCAAACTGCTGTTTTTCCAGTAATGAGTTTACAACAAAGCTGCCACCAAATAGTTTAGTGCCATGTGTTTTTCCTTTATTGATTTCAATAAAAAGGCTAATTTGGAGATAGGCTGTATTGTCATTTCTAGGTGGAGGTTGGTTAATATAACTAAAAGCATTGCTGTGGCACAATGGAGACATCGACCCTGCCACACTCACAGAGAACAGATGGAGTTCAGGAGGCAAAGAAGGATGTTCCAAGTGCACATCCTGGGCTGGATGAGATGTGGCAGCTGCTGGGATTCTTTCTGGTGGAAATGCACTGGAAAAGCATAGCCAGATCAGCCAGATTTCATGCATTCTACAAAACCACCACCTTTCTCCAGGTCTTATTTGTGTTCTACTGGCCCATGGTCATGCCAAGGCTGCCAGCCCACCATGGTTCTTAAGGGACGGGGACACTCAGCCTGGGCAACAGTGGGTGCTGCTGCAGGCACAAGGAGCAAACTAGTGTGGTGTGTCAGGGTCTCAGCCTGGTATGGAGCTGAGGTGGCCGGTGCTGGTTCTGCTGTGGTGCTGGTGCACAGGCGTGGGGGGGAACAGGCTCTGCCCAGGTGGGGACAGCAGGTGTTGTTGGCATTGGGATGCTCTGCCCTCAGGCCTGTCTGTGGCTGGGCTGAACCTCCAAAACTACAGGGATGTTCAGAGCAGAGCTGCAGACCAAGGGAATGTTTGTGGGGCAAAGCTGTCTCTCTGCAAAGAGCTGCCTAATTCTCTGAGTCAGAAGATTGTAGAGGGCCCCAAGTGTAGCCAGGGTTGTTCCTCCACCTTTGCATGCTGCTGGCATTCACAGGGATTATTTCTTCTGGGCTCACGTTTCCTTGGGTTTAGATCTCAATCTGTTCACTGCATCCTCTCATTAGGGTTAGGATTATAAATTCTAATGCTTTTCAGAGCGCCAGGACTCTGTTCAGAAGAAGTCTGCCATTGCAGAAGTTGATACAAGAGTTGCCACAATAGTTTAAGAAGACAGAACTTGACTAGAGTAAAAAACATTTTAGAGTCAGACTTTGTGGTATGTGGCTCTGAGCCATTTGAGATTGTGCCCTTAGCTTTTTAAAGAATTCTGGCTTTGGAAATATTAGCTTAAGCAGTTCTGAGCAATATTTCAGGAAAGTATTATATTGGCTTTAGCTACTATAAGTCCAGCATTAGTAACAAAACTCCAGTTAAATACCTGATGAAAACAAAGCCATTCTCAAAAGGCTGGATCTCTTTAAAAACAGCATCCACTTTGGCTATATTAAAAGTTCCCTTATTTCAAAAGAAAAGGATTAAAAAGCCTTTTTTTTTTAAACTCACCAAACTAAACATAGTTTGACAATGAAGAAAACCTGCTTAGCTGTGACCTCTCCTAAATACTAACCTTCATTCAGTGCAACATAATGAGAGCATGTGGCTGCCTGAGAGCATGTAGCTGAGGACTATGGTTTGCACCCTCAGTTCCTCAGTGTCATGATGGAATGGGAGCTAGTCCCAGTCCCAGCTGGTCAAGCACTAGTTGCATACAGCCCCAGACCATTACACATTGCAGCTGGGGGACAGACTCCCACCTATTTCCACAGAGCTGGAACTAAACCAGTGGTGATGAGGGTTCGTCCTAATTTCCTCTCCAGACTCAGGACAGAGCACACAAGCAGGAGAAAGGTCAGAGAATTGCCAAGTCCACTCTCCCCTTGGCTCCCTTGTCTTCTCATCACCCCTGGACCTTCACCTCCCTTCTCCTGCAGCTCCCAGTCTCTCCTCTCTTAGGGAGGTGCTGATAACTTCTGAGATTATGTGGTCATAAAGGAGACTCTGCAGTCTTGTTTTCAGGCAAGAGTATATCCAGTTGCTCTCATCTGTAGCTTCTGCTTGTGTTTTACCTTGTCATGACCATAAGATGCAGTTAGAATGCACTGGCTGTATGTTTAGCTTTTGCATGTTGTTTACACAAGAAACACTAACTGCTTGGAAACCATGATGTGCATAATGAATCCATGTGCAAACCTGTGCACATGTGTGGCTGCACTCACATGTATACAAAGATGAGTAATGCATGGAAACCTGCTTTCTCATTTCATCTCCTTTTACTTTCACAGAAGTGGACATATCACACAGGTGCATATCTCCAGTTTACGTGGTCTGATAGGAGAATTCCTAAATTTTCATCTCTGCTTATAAATTAAATAGATCAAATCTCTGTGATTTAAGATAGAAAAACACAACAGAAGCTGCACAGCTGAATGATTTTTGGCACAATATGAAGAACAAAATAGATGCTTGCCTCTCTTTCAAATAAGTGCTGTGCTCTGCAGAGCAAAGATCAAGCCAAAGTTCACCTTATCAGTCTCCCGTACCTCACCTGGGGCTCTGTTATTGATAGGTCTGTCATCCTCCTTAATATTGGAGGGGTAATAGCAGCTGATGATTAGGCCACTCTCAAGCTATTAACTACATTTCTTATCCCTTTTATAAGAGGTTCTTAGTCAGCTGGGAAACAAAGGCTGCCTTCAGTGAACAAGAGCCCAAATTGTGGGCCTGCATCCTGCAACCTGAAAGACACAACTGTTGCACTTAGAGGAGCCTCCAATGGCAGCGAGGGGGTGGATGTCAAAGGTTACCCCATGGTGTTATCTGAAATGAGCAGACTCTGGCTGCCTCTTGTGCTGACAGAAGCTTGCAGAGAAATTACAGAAAATTGCCTGTTTTGTCAACATTTTCTTGTGGGGCTTAGAAAAAAATGTGGGACTCTAGTTTCAACGAGTTAAAGGGGCTCAGTCAGCCTAGAAGTGACTGACAAACACTCTATTATTCATCTATGTAAAAAAGTGATATTTTATATCATTTCTTTGAGTGATTGTTAAGTGACTGGATAGTGACATTGACATGCAAGGTAATCCCAGTAATATTTCCAGTTCTTGTTTGAAGGTAGACTTGCACATTTGTCAGTGCTGACAATAGGTATTCAAAAAGAAGTGGTGATGAAGAGCCATCTCTCAGTACAATCCCAAAACACAGAGGCATCTGCACCCTCAGATCTCAGCACAGAGTACATTGGAAATACACTGGACTGTAGTGGAACAGGCAGGACTGCCAGCCCCTTAACTAGTTGTTCACTTGGGATGAAACTACAGAGGTGACAAACAGGACTTCTGCCACTTCTGCCACACTATAGCTAGAAAAAGAGCTTTTCCTGTCTGGCTCTTGTTTTTGTCATATAGCAGATTTTTTTCTGTATAGACAGTTAGTGAGTTGGAAATGTTTTTGCAAGAATGAAACAGGTAGTTATCTTAAAAATGATTTTGCTAAATGCTGCTTATGGATGGTGGGTGGGTGCAATTAAGGAGTTTGATACGTAATTCTACTTGCCTTTTCATGGAATATGGAGTCTGAGCTACTCTTGCCCTGTGTAGTTTGCCTTCAGTGGCTCCTTGCTGGTGTCACAGGGAAGAGAGGGGTGTTTAGCAGAATAGAATTCTTGCTAGCCTGTCTTATCATAAGCCTGAAGAGAGGCCATGTTGCCATTTATAGCTGATCCCCAGCATTCTGCTGAAATGCCCCTGCTGTGTCTTCTGCCTTTTGTTCAGCAGTCAGTGGTTGTTGGCATAGGTAGATTGTATCTGTTGGGCTGGAATCACCAGTTGCTCCCCCAGTCCTGTGCTGTGTCAGAGCCTTGGAACCACGATGTCTCCTTCAGCCTTTTACACTACACAGAGCAGATGTTAGAGGTGACTCTATGAGGCTTGTGAAGGCTATTTACATGTTAGCTGATCTGATGTCTCTGAGCTACAACTCATAAAGCCATCACTGACTTGTTGCATGTGCCATGTCACTGCTGGTCATTGGATGTTGTCAGGTTGCCAGACAAAACACGGCAGAGAAACTGAACTAAAAGGACTGTTTGGAACAAACACATGTGAACCTACTGACTGACATTATCTGGGATGAAGTATGAATTTTACAATAAATAAAGCTTTGAAGTATTCTACTGGCATACTTTTTGAGAAAAGATAACTAATTTGGTGATAAGATGCTTTAGGCCTCAGTGCTGCGGGTGATAGGAGGATTACAGTGAAAGAAAGAGACACAAAAGCACAGCAAAGGGGTGGTGGTGTTCAGGTCAGGATTGCACTCTTGGAATCCTCACCAAGTGCTGCTGGTGTTCGTGTGCAGAGTCAGCACAAGGTAAATTCTCTGCAAGTGCAGACACTGGATGTGGGATGCCTGGGTGCCCTCAGACTTAGAGAGGTGTGAGAATATATTTTGGCACGAAGGAGAACAAATGCTTTGGGAGAGCAAATTCTTCAGAGAAATGCAGCCTTTAGTCAAAGAAAAGTAGTACATAAAAGTAAGGCAAACTTACTAAAACCTGTTAGAATTACATTACTCAGATCCAAGCCCTAGGGCTGCTCTGTCCATTTCTCTCATTCTTAAAATGATATAATGCAAATATCAGTGAGTCCAGAGGCAGGCAACAAAAAGTGTTTGATTTTATTGTAAATAGCTTTGGTTTGTTGAGAGAAGAGATGAAAAAGAGAAAATCTAATAATAAGAAATCAAAAGAGTCCATGGAAAATCGTACTCCCATATTTATGGTTGCTCATAATGTAAGAACAAATGCAGCTGAGGACAGGAAAGGTTCTTCTACCTGGTCATCCTGTGGAATGCACAGGGAGCTCAGCAGGTGCTTAGAAGATTTTAAACAGCAGGAGAAATAACATCCACAGTTTCTTTCACACCTTTAGAGATATTAAAAACTGTTTCTTCTGATGGGACAAGTGCTACCTGCATGTTTGAAACTGGCCCTGCAAAGGGAAGTCGGGTGAGACACATGGAGTGTCTGACTGACAGAATCTTATGGAGGAGATTTGGCCTCACCTCTTCTCCTGTCTGATTTGAGTTTTTCTCTTCAGTTGGCTCTCATATGCTGTTATTTCAGACACGAGGGATGCCTGTGTACGCAGGACCTTGTCTGACACCGATAAAATAAAAGACATAATATTACACTACAAGTTTTTTTCACTATTCTGTCCAGAGAAGTTTGTTCTCTTCCTTTTTTCTGCCTGATGAAAGTTTTTTCAACCACTTCACTGGCAGGGTAGAAAGGGGTTTCCATTGTCATTTTCTCGTGTATTCCAGCTGTGACTGCACAGCAGTGTGGCACAGAAGGGAAGATGACATTAGATGATGTGTCTCCAGAAACCAGACTATAAACAGCCTAGTATTTATATATCCAGATTAAATAAGATAAAATACTCAGTCACTTGATCACCTTATCACAGTTTAGGTAATTTCTATGTACTCAGTGCATTGCAAATGCAAAATGGAATAGTTTTGTTTACATTTCCCTCCTGAGGAAACACCAATGTGTTTTACCTTGTGTTTGTGCCTGGTTTCACTTCAGTACCTGGGTGCTAATGAGGGCTGTGGGCTGGACTGGGACAGCCAGGGAGGGGCTGGGCATGAGCAGCCACCACTGAGCCACATGGGACACCAAACCACCAAGCTCAAAGAACATTTTACATCCTCATAATTTCAAAAATAGTTTTGATAGATAATGCTTATCTTGCTGCTGTTTTGCCAGATGCATGTGTAGATGAATAGAAGAGCCAAAATGAAAAGGTGGGAGAAATTGTGTAAAAGTCTTTGTCTCCATGGGTTAGTCATTGTCTACACATTGCAAGGACTTGTTATTCATTCCTATTGAAGGTATTGCTTTAAAAATGTATAGCTTTCAATTGTCTTCAAAACCAGAGGATTTGTTGGAAGAATATTGGCTGTTTAAGCACTGCATTCTAAGGGAACTGCTATTACATCCCATTTGCAACAGTGGTGATGTGTATATGACAAGATGTCAAGAGTATGCTCAGAAATGTGATACTCTACATGAGATCTCCGACTTCATTTTATTTGGAGACTGCGCCACTCACCTTGTGACCTCTGCAGTAACATTCTTGGCTCCTTTGGAGCACCAGATGTCAGTTCACTATTAACCATTTGGCTTCTCAGAGTAGCAAGGCAGTTCTTGGCTACACACAGTATTCTTTGGAGAGAGCAAGCAGGAGAAAGTTTCTATCATGTGCATAATCATTTAATCTTTTAATTGCGTAGGTGCCAGGGTTTTGCTCTGAGCCCATAGCAGCTGTCAGAGACCTGGGGCTTGGATGCCACTGCTGCAGTACTACATAAACATTGCCAACAATATTTGGTTTTAAAACTATAAATCAAGGGGGTTTGTCATCTCATGGACGTTTAGTATTTAGCAGCTCTTGTATCCTCACATTCTCTATCCTGAGAAAGGCAGCATCAGGATCTGTAGTAAGAATGGTCAGGATGCCCAACACTAGAAGACTCATCAAGAATGGATTAAGAGCAGCCCTGAGGAGAAGGATATTGGAGTGTCCTGTAGCCCCCTGTGCTTATCAGTCTACCATTTTCCATTTGAAAGAGTAAAATCTTTAGAACTGTTTGCAGTCTGTCTGCATACAACACCAATGTCCCAATTAGATAAATATGTGAAAGTTTTGAGCACCAAGAAAGACCAAACCATTATCTTTTGAAACCACAGAAGTTCAGAATTCAGCATTCTACCGGTTGGCAATGTTCCATGATCTGTTTTGCTCATATAATTCTCTTTCCTTCTCTCCTTTAGCTTATACTTTGCAATTGTAATATTCATAACCGTAAATGAATCTGGTTTCTACCTTCCGATTTGTGAATTGAATTGGGCTGTGCTGCCTTAGAATTTTTCATGTACAAGAAGAGTTTATATGTAGAAACAATGTAAATATGACTGATGTTCACTGGCAGAGTTTCTCTCTATGATTTTA
Organism: Pithys albifrons albifrons; assembly: GCF_047495875.1. Taxonomy (NCBI): domain Eukaryota; kingdom Metazoa; phylum Chordata; class Aves; order Passeriformes; family Thamnophilidae; genus Pithys; species Pithys albifrons. The sequence continues at coordinate 13,439,583 of NC_092477.1, read as the reverse complement.
TCAAGACAACAAGATTCTTTAATGCAAAACCAGAGAGTCTAGTAGTATTCCCAACAACCATAAAGTCCAGTCTCTTGAAAACTGGGTGTCCCTTCTTTTACTTCTTAGTAGTGACAGCTCAGATCTACCTGCTACAGAGCACTTGGGGGCTTCTCTGCAATTTTTTTTAACAGAACCTTGAACGTGCTGTAAACCCCCATTCTGACTTGAGTTTTCTGGCAGTGTTATTAATTTTTTTATTACAGATCTTGTTATTTTCAGGGTTCCCAAAGGACCTATTAACAGCGGACTTTTATGGAAAAGAATCATGGTTAAACTGGTGAAAATAACTGTGCACAAGTCATAAGTAACTAATATAAGCTGCAGCAAGGATACCATGTGTTGCTTTAATTTCCAAAGCAGCAACAGTTCAGACATTTAATTGCATCTTTATGACTCTTTTTCATAGCTGCCTAGTGTAAAATATGTTGCCAGTAATATGTAACTGCTAACAAGTTTTTAAGTTTCTTAAGCTGGTATTAGATTTCTTATTCTATTGGAGAGGAAGGTCACTTAATGTACCCTTCATCCTTATGAGGAAAAAAATGTGGGTGGTGAATCTATATCTACATTTCTATGTTTGTATTACCTGAAATATTTTCTGTACTAAGAAAGCTACAGGACAGTGAATTATTTATGTCTTCTCACAGTCTTAGATGTGTAAAAGGAGATTTTCTACCAATGGGATATTGTGAGGAGCCAGTCTAGTTTGCCTTTGCAATAACTGACTCCAGGGGTCATATCTCTATCCTACTGTGTCTACTGGCTCTTACTATGTAGAGACACAGGCTGTAACAGCACTTGGCTTGGCCACTAATATTGACCTAAATAAATATTAATACCAGTAATAGCTTATGAGGATGGGAAAATGTGGAAGACAAAGACACCATTCTGCTCTGTTGATAGCTCCTCTCTGTGTTGTTCATGGCCAGCAGCCTCTGGGGGACAGTGTGTCCATCCACAGCTGCAGAAGTTGGTTATGTTTTCATTGCACACCTTGTACTCCCAAACCACCCAATTGTAATTTCTGTAGTAGTGAAAAGTGTGGTGAGCTACATAATTTTTAAAACCACTGCATAGAGGATGAATATTCTTTGCCTTGTGGCAAAGGTGGATGAAGGCTTTTGAGGTAGTGTTAAATGTTGAGGACAGAGGCAGGGCAATTTGCCTCTTCTCATGTATAATTTCTTCATGGAATTTCCCTTGTGTGAATTACTCAGCTAGCTCTGCTTGGGTTGCTTCAAGTATGGAATTAACTGTCTAACTAGAAAGGAACCTAAGTATGAAGTACCATGACCGAAGTGGGGATTATGTAGACACCAGGGTCTACATTAAAGAGGGAACAAGTCACACTGGCAGGTTAGCCATAGGGAAGACTAAATCTCATATCAAGAAAAAAATCTGACTATTGAATTTAAATTACTTCCTTTCTTCTCTGTTTCACATCTTCAGTCTTGAAGCATAAAAGAGATGGACAAATTCTCTAAACTCACAGGGATGTGTCAACCTCAGCTACCCATACCTCATGTCTCTCTCTTGTCCTCTTTGTCTTCCATCCACGGACATCTTTATAAATCCCTGACAGTGTGCTAGGGAGTCATTGTATTTACTGGGATCCAATAATGTATTACACATTCCTCCATGTGATGCACTTCTAATTAGTCCCTTGAGGATTATTCAAGCAATACTGACATTGGGAATATACATTACAACTGTTCAAGTTAATGGCCCAGTGATTCATTAGACAAGACATTCTTGGAAGGTAATTGATTGCATTAATTGTTTCACTGAACAGTGTGAGCCGCAGCTGCTGCATTGGCCCTCCCAGCATTGGCCCAGAGTTTCTGCTACAGCAGCATCACTGGGGTGAGTTGCTGCTGGCTGTTGTGCTGTAGGTGTTGGATCTCCTTGTTTTCCTTTGCCCAAGGCTGATCTCTGTTGCCATTGCCACTCTTTGACTCTAATTCTTTCAGATCTGTGATGGCATCTCAGGGTGGAGTTGGTGCTGGGGCATGGGGAAGAACATTGAGCTGGCAGTGCTGAGGGTTGCCTGCTCTTCGACACTGACCAGTATTGGGTTGCTGGCTTAAATGATGCAGCTCAAGGCAATCTTAACTACTCACTATTTTAAAAAAGTATATAAAATTCAAAAAAAATCTTTAAAAAGAGATATCTTAGACACAATATCAATGTCAGAGGGAGTAAAATCTTCTTTGAACTTCTTGCCAACTGCTAGTCACTTACAGAAGTTTTATAGCATCGGCCTAGTACTGGCGGCCTTCTGTATCTGTCACATCTTGTTTTATTTGCATCAGAGGCTGTAATTATATTCATAGAAACTTTACCTCATTTTAAAAGCTGAAAGCAGCTCTTGATTTATGCTCCCTACAAGGCAATTCTTTCTCTTCTGGATGTAATATGTCACACAGAAAAGTGAAGGTGCTGCCATCCTTCTGCCTCCTCCACAAGCCTCCAGGACAATGTGGATACATTAAGCAGGAACAGGGAGACCTGGCTCTTCTTGGCTCCCTTGCAGAGCTCATACAGGGCAGTGGGAGAGCCCTGCCAGGGGCTGGGACAGTGCTCGGCCTCCAGGGAACCTGTGGGATTACATTTTAAAGTGTGAAGAACTGGGAGGTCATGGAGACATTACCACCACCCTGCCCATATACTGTCTGCCTTTGTCTAAAGCAATGACATCCTTATTTGATCTGCAACTTCACTCATAAAACATCTAAAGTAAATTGTGGACAAGACAGTTTTTCTGAGAGAGCAGACATACACCACCAGTGCTCCCATTTCAAAAGAACTGGTGTGAAAAATTTAGCCTCTAAATTACTGAATTTTCCTGCAGTGTCCCCTACTCCACTTCTACAGAAATGTAGTTGCACACCTTGTCAAAATGTCATTAGCTGACTAGAAAGATATGGCTTTTGGCTAAAAGGTTAAAATGCAGATTTATGGCCTGTGATGCTTCTCCCTAGGGTCATTTCCCAAACTGTCATGCAGAAGGAACAGGCTGACATGGTCCCCTTTCTGTATGCATGTTTTGACAACTTATTCTTCACTCTGGCTGCTTATTGTCTCTTAAAACTCATTTAAAAAGAACTTTTTGAAACACCTTAGTAATGTCAGTAAACATGAAGCCAGCTCTCAATTGCTGAGCAAGGGTTTGTCTGAGGTTGGCTGATATATGAAAAGAAAAAAAAGGAACCTTTGGAAAAAATCTGAGCTGAATACTCACAGAATGTAATTATTATGCTCGAATATTGCATGTGTTTAAGTTTCTACATTAACTGTGTGTATACATTTGTGGAGAAACAACTGTGACAGGAAAGCCTGACTTCAGAGCCATTCCAGTCAGTGACAACATGTGGAAATGCCAAGCTTTGTGGCTTCTTGCCTGTTTTCATTTTACATCATTAACATGGGCTTCATGTTAATGCTTCATGTGCATTGGGGCCTAATCAGCTCCCAGTGCACATAATAATGTATTTCAGAATTTTCTGTCTTCTTTCTTCCTCATCTGGTACCCATTTGGCATCTGAAGGACAGTGATTACCTTGCTGTATATATTAAGGACATCCTGGCACCTGTCCTCAATGGCATTTTGAAGAGCAGCATCGCTTCTCTACTTCCACAGATGTTCGTTCTCATGGCAATGCATCCACATAAACCATGTCTGCAGCAGCAGCAGAGAGTTAAAATTCCCTGAGGGACATGGGAAACTTAGAGGGAATAAACTACAGAGAGTTCGCTAAATATCTTTAAAGACTTAAGAACAGTTCGTGGAACTGCATGATTTGCCCTGTGCATCTGCTTTCCTTTCCTGTATTTCCTATTAAATGTGACAAGCCTGATAAGGGCATGATTTTATCTGTGATTTCTGTGCATGTGCAGATCTGGTTTGTTGTGGGTACATCTTGGGGCCAGTTTACCATTGACAAGAAGGGGGTGGAGCGGGGTGTGAGCAAACCCCCACACGGGGCCACTGAGTGGGGCCAGCTCACACCTTTGCTGTGCTCACCCATGGTCTTTGCTGATGTCATTGTTGGTTGAGTGACCGTGTCAGAGGGATGGCCAGAAAAGCCACATTAGATCTACCTGGCAGGTCTCTCCTTAGGCCATGGCAAGGACCTTCACAGAGAGCAGCAACAGGTGGGCATCAGCGCCTTGGTGTTTCCAAGCTACCCCTGGATCTGAATTCTCCAGCGTCTACCTGGCCTAAAAGGGTCTCCTCTGAAAAACCCCTTCTTGCCTCCAGCATGTCATTTTCCCAGCAGTTCCCAGACTGTCCACGGATGTGGTGAGGTTTCTGAGAAAACATGGGTCATGGAAAGCTGCAGGAGGAGCAGGCCTCGGGAGCTGGTACCTAAAATGGGGCTGAGGAATTTACAGCCCTCCCAGTGCTCACACTTTATTTCTCCCCACAGTTGTTATTGTGCAGCCATGTGAGTCTTCTGTGTTGTGTCAGCAGAGACCTTGGACATGAGAGTGGAATGTGCTCCTGTGCCTTGCTTGCTGCTGTCTTTCTAAGTTTCCCATCTCTGAACTTGAGTGTGTTTCCCTCCCTCAGAGGGTGTGTGGATGTCACCGGTTCAAGTGCTGTGGCTGCAGCTCAAGGGGAGGGGTGTCCCGGCGGGTCAGAGGTGTGTGCGACTGCCACCACCCCAGAGGGAAGGACAAACCTGCCACTGGCCTGGGACACAGGCACTGATGGCCCCCAGACCCTTCAGGACAATATGCATTTCTGCATAGCTCATAAACAAATGTATCTAAACCACCACACTTTATTATCCACTTAAAATTCTGAATACCTTTCCATTTATCTAAAGCTTGCTGAGGTGAGTTCCTATAAGGGAAGACTTATTTCATTTCCATGAAATGTTTATATTTTCTGGGAAGTTTCTCTCTCACCTCTTTAAATTTTACTGCAGTTGGCATGCAGCCTGCAGCAGGGTCCTCCCAAGGAAGCTGGTGAGGCAGGGAGGTTCAAGAGGGACTATAAATTTCAAACTCTCTGGGTTAGAATAATTTAAGTGCACCAAGTTCTTAACCTTGAAGGATCAATACTGAGGAGTTTTTTTCTTGTGGTGCCATAAAATTGAAGCTAACCCCCCCCCCCAAACTTAATAGGAAAAAAAACCCAACAGAAACCAAACACAAACTAAACCCAGTCCCACCCCCACACACCCCCAACCAAGCCTGAAGTAAAAAAAAAAAAGATTGTGTATGAACAGGGGATTGATCCTGAACTGCATTTCTGGAGTTTCATATTCTGTTGTGCAAAGGATGTCTGTTTTTACTGTTCATGAGAATAACCATCTCATGAAGGTTTTCCTTACAAGAAAATGTAAAGACCCATAATCTAGTACTTATTCTTGCAAAATGGATATAATTCTCTTTCTGCATCTAATTTCTTTGTTTAAAGTCCACGAGGAACGTGGCCATTTTAGCACTGGTTTTTGGAGTGGATCAAGGCTGGCTCATCTGATATGTCCCCATGGGTAAAGAGGCTGTGGCTGTACAGAACCACTTCTCTACATTTTGCCACGCTGCAATTACTTTTTCTAACCAGTTTGCTGACTCTCTGACTTAATATCAAATGTACATATGCAATTTTTATGTCTTCTATCCTCTCACATGGCATTTGTATTGAAGAAGGCATTGACCAACCTGTAATCTTCTCAGAATATCAATGCATTACCACAGTGAAATATTGAGCTGTCTATTCAGGCATCCATATATGTTTTGGATAAAACCCCAATACCTTCAAATGAGGTTCACCAACTTTTACCAAAAAACACACAACAAATCCCTGTGCAGTATAAAACCTCAGCTGTTGTTTCTGCAGCAGGAATGTAAGGTAAACATATCTCAAAAGAAATATTTAGATGCCATGTCTCACAGAATAGATACCACATTTAGCAGAATATTAGAGATCATCAATCTAATGTGGGAAATATAGGACCCTGAGGTCAGTATTTGGCAAGTCAGTGCAGGAGAAACTGTTTTATAAAGAACAAATTCACATTTAACATCTAACCCTACACAGTCTCCAACAATAACTTCCAGTCTGAACAGCTCTGTCGTCTCGGGGAGGATGTTGCTGAGTTCCCCATTTCCAGGAGTAAAAGTGGCAGGGGATGCAAAGTGCCAGTACAGACCACATTAATGCTGGTACTTAAACAGTTGCTCCTCACAGCCTTCCCCAAAATAAAAATATGGGAACTAAACAATGAGAGAAAAACAGAGGGTTTAGGTCTGTTTTGGAGCTCTCGAGGTGCAGCCTTGTAGAGAAAATTTCCAAATTAGTTTTCTGGATGCCCTCGCTTGATCTGGGATTACAGAGACAAAGCTCATTTTGGCATCTTACCTAGGGACTCTAATTGCAGATGCCAAGAACTGCTCAGAAGAAATAAAGGACACCTTGTGTGAGGGTGAAAAGGTTTTCTATAAGGAAAGAATCAACTTTACAAACCAGATGCATTGCACAGAACCACCCAGTCTGCACTGTAGTGGGCACTTCCCAGTCTGCAGATCCACCTGCCTGTTGGCTGCTGTTTCTGGCAGCACTTGGTGCCAGGGGAGAGTGAAAAGCTGCACCCCCTGCCCATGTGTGAGGCCACAGGGCAGGTGACCCTGCAAGTGACCCTGATGCCACCACCACCCAGTCCACAGGCTCAGTGCCTCCAGAGCCACCATTCTGGTCAGACACCTTCTACAGTGACAGTCCTAGCTTTGCCATGGTTTATGTGGTACACCTGAATCCAACCAAATCTATGTAGAAGTCAGGGAACATACTGTACTAACACCTCTATCTGATAAGAACTTGGGATATAAGATAGAATTGGCAGGGTTTCTCCTGATAGAAACATTTAAATTGAAAGAAGTCAGTCAGTGCTGAAGAGAGATGAAAGAAACCAGTGGTTTAGATTTAACTATAATCTAGTAATCCTATTCTGTGCATTTTCTGTCAGGTTTTTTTCTGGCATAGTTTGTAGCTCCCAGAATCATCTCTGGGCAGTGAGATAAACTATGAATTCATACTCAGAACCACCCCCTTCATCTATGAGTGGACTTTCTGAGGAGCCAAAAAATAGCAGAAGTAGAGGAAAGTTCATGGTGTTTCTGGTCATATCAACTTCAGGTGAGACTGGTTGCTGGTCAGCTGAAACCAACAGGGACCACTTGGCAGCAGTAAGATCCAGCCCTGGCTCCCCAGTGTGCATCAGCCACTGGCACTGCCTTTTATCCACAAGAAATACCAAAACATGTTGTAGCTGAGCACATTCAAACCTGCCACAGCCTTTCCAATGGGTTGACTGACAGCACTGCAGGGCAGAGGTTTGTGAAGCTGCAGCACAGCTAGAGCCAAGAGAGAGATCCATGCTAATGTACTTTGTCCTCCCATGATTTTCAAGATAGGGAGGAAAATGTGGTATTGATTTACCCAGTAAAAGTGACAGCCCCCAACATGTGGAACCCATCCCTACTTGCCAGTCAGCACTGCTCTGTCTTTTGGACAAGGCTGCTTGTATGTGTGAAGTTATTAAGCAGAAGGAGCCTGAGTATCGAGCAGGCTCAGAGCAGGCAGGCACCACACCAGTTCAAGAAGCCTGGGAGCCACCAAATGGCTCTCAGAAAGCTGCACTTCTGGCTACAAGAATGTATACAGACACCTGATTCTAAAGAGACATATTTCAGTTCCTGGACATAAATCCCATGAGTCAGTTCAATTAATAATTTACCCTATTGACTTTTAACCCATGTTTTTCATCCAGCAAATCTAGGGAGAGATACACTTGATATGTTAAGAAAAACTTACAAAAGAAAAAGCATGAGAAATGTGCCCACAGTTAATCACTGGCTCTTGCTTTATAAATGTCATTGTTTTCAGGTGTATCTAGTAAATAATTAAGGCTGATAATGGTCAGCTGGTTAGAAGTTCCTCCCAGGGCCTAGGGACTTAAGGCTTACTTAGTAATTAAGGCCGGAGTAGAATGGAATGGATATTTGCCCTTTGTTGATATTAAAAAGGGGTGAGAGCTGGAACTGTGTCTAGGATTAATGCTGAAAGGGGAAGGTCTGTACAAGAAGGTAAGTGAAGATCCTGCTTATCCTTCTTCTCTCTTTGTCCTGCTTGTCTCCATCAAACTGTTCATAGAGAGGCAGTAGGGAGCAAAGCCTGTGACCTTCTCAGGAAGGAAAGCAGTCTCGTTATTCCTAGACTGAGGTGAGCAGTAGCTTAAATGTTCTTGCACACAACTTGCTCTATTAACAAACCTTTCTTTTGCCTCGGCAAATAATGTGAGCTCCAGAGCCAGCTGTGAAGTGCTTTCTGAGGCTGACTCTGCTGTGTGATCGAGCACCACAGAATAAGCAATGCCAACAATAAATAATGACAGAATCAAAAAGCATTGGAAGCCCTTTTCCTGTAACAATATATATCTTCCAGTGAAACACTCTCATCTCACAGCAGTAATGCACCATTATGCCCCTGAGACCATTCCTCTGATTCTACATTTTATGGACCAGATCTTTATTCCTAAATTCAGCAGATGCATGGCTTATAGCTGCTCGCAGCATGGAATGCATCACAAGCAGCTTGTCTATTACAAGTGACCTGCTAAAGAGAAGAAATAGTGTTTGTATTCTCTGAAGCATTTGCAAGGCTGAAAAGGGAGACTTGGAAGATTTCTTTTTTTTTCTGGATCCTGTGTATTGCTCAATAGTAAGTATTTGAAATGCAAGAAACCCTTGAGGATGGATCATTTATTCATTTTGCTGTTGAAGGGGTGGAAACTGAGTATGAGTAGTGGAAGTTCTTGGGAAGAACTCTGCTTGCACAGTAAGACAACTAGAAATTATCTACAACTGCTCTCTGGGATTTTGCCTGAATAATATTTCTCACATGGAATTTTAAAGGCTTTACTAATAGTATGATTTTTAAAATAATCTGTTAAACTGCTGTGGAAAGTTTTATAGAGTTTTTATTTTTTTAAGATTACTGTTTAAACAATCCTTTCTCTGTTGTATTGGTTGTTATAGCACAGTGTACACTAAGTAACCACAGAAGCCTTCTTAAGTCCTTAACAGTGATGTATTGTGCAGCTGTCCATCAAGACTACAGGCTCTTCTATCTAGTACCTGCTTTTGGGGTGCAGTGGTAGGCCATGTGCCAGGTTTAAATTGGAGCAATAGACTCGGTGCACAGCCCATTATTCCAGTTAACTTCTATCCAAATTCCTGAGTTAATGACAGACAAATCTCTGTGTGTCTGTTCACCTACACACACACAGGCATCAAGACATTGCAGAAATGTTGTGGGGACATGGCCCATGGGATGGTTGGAGCATGAGCATTCTGGAGCAGTGTACAGTAAAGGCTCCAGTCACCACTGCTTGAGAGCTGGGGCTGTGCCTGTCCTGACTGACAAGTGCCTGTCTTCTGTGGAGATGACTGTAGGGTAGTTCCACTTGTGGGCTGTGCTTCTGATTGTGACCATGAGCAACAAGGTCAGTCTCCTGTATGCAAGGTCATGTTTCTTTATGGCAGGTGTTACTGGACTGGCCGTTGCCAGAAGCATAAAGAGGACCCAAGAGCAGCTTCAGGATCTTTGCACTTCCAGTTTTTTTCCTGTTGTTCCAATTGCAGAATTCTGCACCTAAGTTATAACAGAATAGGTCACTTTAATTGCTTTCTGCAAATTTTTCCCCTCACACCCATGTCCATTTCATTCCCAGAGGGTATTTACAGCTCCACTGTCTCAGTGTTTTTGGACAAGGGCTTCAGACAGACATTCTGGAGCTGCTCACTACAGACACTGTGACCTGTGAGGGGGTTGTGGAGTGCAAGAGGATCCATATATGCAGATGCCTGGTTAAACACCTGCATACTGTGTCACATCTCAGTGTGGCATCACCCAGGGATATGGATTGCCACTGTTGACTGACTATTCAGTAACAAGACACCAAAGCATATGACACAAAGCAGAGTTGAGACTTTCTTTCTCTTTGTTTTCCTTCTACTGGCTCCAGCAGCTCTACCTGGCCTGCCCACAAATGCCAGCTTTGTATGTGAAGACACATTGGGCAAGTGCTTTGCCTCTACAACTCCAGCATAGAGATAAAATGAATGGAGAAACAGATGGCAGCTGTGAATTGAGGAAAACATTGCACTGTGGTATATTGACCAAATGAACACATGCACCCTGGAAGAGTGTGTTCAGCTTTGACAGAGGACAGGCACAATAGGGAACTGGTAGTTTTGATTCCTTCACAGAAGAGGCTGGAGTGGTGTTCTGCAGTTAACAAGTGCTGATGATATGATGAATATTTAAAGAATGGATTTGTACTGTTTGAAGCTTAGTTCCTTGATTTCATTCCCATATTGGGAAGACAAGCCACTCTAAAAACCTCTGTCAGCCAACTTGCTCAGAGTGCTACTTATGTCAAAGAGAGTCTAAAATTCTCTCTTTACCAGTGTTTGGGGTTTTTTGTGGGTTGTTTTTTTGTGTTTAGTTGGTTTGGTTTATTTTCTCCAGAGCATGTACTGCAATTTACAAAGCAAAAAAGATAACATGTTGGGGAAGGGAGAAGACAGTGGAAGGTCTGGCTCCAACATTATGGAACAGCCTGATCTTGGTTACCTGAAACCGTATGGGCATCCAAACACAACAGTAATGCAGCAGGAAAAGGGAGGGAGAGCTCATTTCATCTCTGGAATGAAATGACATGTCTCAAACTAACACTTGGCCAAGAAGCTTTATTATTTTTGGTGTGATTTCAGAGATAAGGAAAAACCTCTGACTGCTGATGGGGAGGACTTGCACTCTGGCTTCATGGTGCTTAGAATTTTAAAATAATCCCTTGAAAGAGGAGCACAATTGGAATTACATTGAATGTGTTGATTCTTCTCCCTGCAAAGTCTACAGAGCCTTACTAAAAGAGGGAAAATCATCTGTGTGGCCTTGAAACCTTATATAATGTTCCTGTGTTGGGCCAATAAAAAATATCCTAACCGTTATTGTGTCTGAGCTCAAGTCTTGAAGGAAATGTTGGGTTGAGTAGGAAAAAAGTTCTACAGTTACAGGTCTTATAATTCTCAGAGCTTTTCCCCAAATACCCCCTACTTCCAAGCCCTGTCTCCAAACACTCAAACTGTGGAAGTGATAACCTGCAGACTTGGCAGTGTACATGACATTTTACTAAGGGAGCTTATACAAATATTATCTCAAGTGAAATGAGGGTTTAATTCTATTATCTGTGGCTTTTCTTTCCCTGGGGTCAAAAGTACAGAAAGTGGTCATGTTGTCTTTATAGCCCAAGAAACAAAAGACCTGTTTTTAAACCAAATAATTAGTCATCCAGAACTAATGTCCCACAGTACTAACCACTAAGGGGGCTTTGGAGTGATCTGAACCAGTGTGTGGTTCTCCAACCACATAATTTCAGAGGTGCTGGGATGGTGCATTGCAGAGGATTCTCTTGAGATGGCTGACACCATGGCCGGGGAACAAGGGACAGGAACTCTGCAGGTACTGTGAAGAAACCCTCCAATCACCTATTTCTCCAGGATTGCTGCTCCTGGTCTTACACTGAAAATTGCATTCCCTATGGCTTTGTCTTAACTTGTGCAGGTTGCAGGTCTGTGGCTGTGTGTGGCACAGCATTATGATAACCAGCAGCACCTTGCAGAGAGCAGGGCGCAGATTGAAAGGGATGCTGGTAGATCTCAGATGTGAGTAGTGTGGTCTGGCATCCTGCAAGGCATCTGAAACTCTGCAGCTGGAATCTGAGCTGTTTGGAAGGAGACACCTTACATCCCAGAACCAGGATCAGCACAAATCTGTTCTTTGGCTTAGACTAGTCACTTGCTTTTAGCAGCTCCTGTGCAAAACTAAAGGGGTCCAAACTCAGTTCTCTGACTTTTAAACTGCTCGTGTCCCAGATTTGGGGATTCTGAAATTTGCAAGGGACTGAAAAGAACCGAAGCAGATTTTTTAAACTGTGGAGCCAAACCCTTAGTATCTCCAGTGCCTGAATCCTGTCCCTTCCACCTCTGCTGAGGAGCTCACAGTCTAGACAAAGGGCTCATGGAGATGCTGGAGCACTGTTTGCAGTTCGTGCTGGTTGACCCACTGCTGTAGCGTTACTTCTCTGTAGGTAATGAGCACTGTAAGGAAGAATGACACGAGGTCTGCATGACTAGGCTTTTGGCAGTGGATCAGGTCAGAGGTTGTGTAAGAGCTTGTGGAACTGGCATGACCTGAAGAAATACACTGGGATGCACACATCCAACAGCTCTGCCCTTGTGGGCAGCTAACACTGCAAATAGAGTTGGGTGCGTTCCTCCTAACAAAATGGAAACTCTGAAAGTGTCATAGCAGTCATGACCTTGGCTCAGGGGCTTACAGAGTTAATAACTTACTACAATTCAGGTCTCAAGTCAACTCTTTTAGCTGGTCCTTAATTTACAAGCAGTGCCCACAGTGCTGATTATTTTTGCTTAGAGGAATAACTTGAATCCAGCCAAATATTTTGTAATGTGTCTCTCTCAGATGTATATTTCAAGGCTAAAAGCTGGATCTATTGCAGGTTCTTAGGGAGAAGCTTGGCTAGTTTCTAAATGCTTGTTCTTTTCTCTAAGAAATCCCTGTTTTCTCCTACCATCCACTATGACTGCATATGATTGATGAACAAATTTTACAACTGCTTTGTTTTACTGGTTTTGGCTGGGATAGAATCACTTTTCTTCCAAGTAGCTGGTATAGTGCTGTGATCTGGATGGGTGCCCAAAGTGCTGTGATCTGGATGGGTGACCAAAGCAGCCTCAAGAACACCCCCGTGTTGCAGTTACTGATGAGCAGGACTTATACCATCCTACCAAGAAGGAGCTGGTGGGGCACCAGGAACTGGGAGGCAAGTGAGTGGCTGTGTGGGGCTGAGCTACCCTGGGGGAACCCACAACTTCTACATGGCACAGCAGCTTAGCCTTCCAACTTACATCAGATCATTTGGCCTGTAAGCTGCAGTGCTTTCTCAGGATTCAAGAGGTGCTCTCCACTCCCAAAATCATCTCAGACCTTTCTTTGACATGTTTTTTAACTCGCACTGCATTGGGAGCTCTGAATGAATGAAAAAATGGTTATTTTAATCAAGAAGAAACTGAAAAATATGGGGTTTTGAGAGCTAGAATAATAAAATCCAATGCTGCAGCTGTGGTAATTACAAGTGAAACAGTCCTTCACTCTAAAAGATACTCTCCAGGCTCTGTTTGCTCAGATGGCACACTGTCCTTTTGGTCTAAAGCTGATACTTAAATTTTCCACATAACAACTTCCCAAAGATGCCTTTGAAAATTTCTAAAGACAACATGTACTTAATACTTTAATATGAGCAGGTTTGATTCAATACAGATTGTTCAGAAGCACCAAATATCTGGATGTATCTTAGGTTGTATCTAAATCTGTACTTCCGTGCATAGTTTTCTGTCTGAAAGCAATCCCAAGCCACATGGTCTGTGAAACAGCATGGGGAGCTTAGTAGAAATACAAACCATGTGAACTGTGATGCCACTAAATCACAGATCTTCCTTTTGTCTGTTTTGATAGTGCTTGATCCTCCAAGGACGTGGAAGTATTTTTCAGTCCAGTAACTGAAAAATAAGGCCACTTTGGATTCTGGAAAGGAAAACATTCTGTTTAAATCCATCGCTCTATACTTTTGTTTTCAGACACTGTCTGTCAGTCTAGCCTTTGAAATTAACACAAATACCCATGTGAAATATAATCCTGCTCAAGGCTCTGAATTAAATACATTGCAGCTGATAAATAGTTGCCCTTTGACTTCCAAATGATGTTTAATCTCTGAAGCAGGTACAGTAACCTTGGGTAATCTGCTCATCAGTTTTCTAGGTTAAATAAATGGATATATTATTTTTCTCTAGATTTCATTGTTCTATAATAGCAATGGGAACATAAGATCAGCACCACGGAAAAGCACTCAGAACTGCCTGCTATGCTTTGTGAGATCTATTAACAAAGCTCAGAAGAAAGGCTCTTTATGGCCCACGAAGTGACTTTGGGCTGCCCGGGGAGACAGTTGGCATTTCTGGGGTGAGGAAGCTACTACAGCCAGGTTAGGTCTGCCTTGCCCAGGTGTAACTGCCCAGCAGAGCCGTTGACTCTTGGACTGAAAGAACCTGTGCTTTGCCTCGGGCCACAAGGGGCATCAAGACTGGCACCTTCACTCAGCTTGAGGTGGAAATTATGTCACTAAGCTTCTCTTTACACAGTTTGCTCAGTCCTTGTCTGTATGCCAAAATCCCTGACCTTGCTGTTACTTGTTGGAGACAAATGTATTTGGAAGAAAGCACAGAAAAAGAACATGACCACTTCAGAACCTTAAACGAGCAATATGAAGAAGATTAGTTAAAAGATACTTTTCAATATCTTTGGGTATGGTCAGTGAAAACTTCATAGGAAGTCAAAATGCAAATTCAGTTCAATTAAATGAGTGGCTGACAGAACCCATTGTACAGTCTGTAGAAGTCAGGCAGCTCATGATTTTAAGATACTCCATTTTTTCAAAGCTGATAAGAAATCAAAATGAAGCTCATGCAGAACAAAGTATTCCAGATGAACCCTGAGGACACAGCAACCTCAAACTCTGTGAGCCTCTGTGTTCATGAGATGATGTCCTACTTCATTATCTTTTGGTAGGACACTGTCACAAGTTTTTCTGAATGTAAGTGACAATACTCAGCTTGGCTTCCTTGTCATGCAAACCATCAGAACAATTGAAGCATATACAATTACCCACCTCAAATCCATACTTATATGGGACAGACAGTCATTGGGGGAACTGTGTAAAATTCATTATTTAATGCAATTTATTGATCATTTTGAGAGATGATTTATGGAATTACAAAAGTCTGACATTCATTGACCACCAAATGACCCTTTAAATTATTCAGTGCCTTGGAGATTATTTGCTGACCTGCTGTGACCTAAACTGAGCTTACTCCTGCAGCAGTGCAGAGCATTGCCTGCTGCTGCAGTGCAGGTAGGGCACATGCAGATTTTACACCCTGTTGGTAATAAAACCAATTCATTATGTCCAAACATATTTTTAAATATGAAGCTATAAAAAAGCATTAAAGGTCATATCAGGTCAAGATTCCTCATATCCTCTTCCAAAAAGAGAGCCATTGCCCATACCTCTACTTTATTGAGGCTGAAATCAGGTTAGGTCCCTTTTTGCCAATTATAACAAGCGAAGCCAGGCATTTTTCAGAAGGTAGCAGAGATACACCATACTTTCATCAGTGGGCAGTGATCATCTTCACCTGGCTACTAAGGAGGTATTGTAAGAAAGCAAGCAGCTTGAACATACTTACTGGCAGTATCTGTGGCTCTGGAGTCCAGAACCCTTTGTTTGCTGCAGTAACGAGGAGTTGTGGCATGTTTTTACTTTTGGTTGACAAGTAGTTCTCTGCAGACAAAGAAGAAAGCCACAGAATCTTCCCTGCTGTTTTTGTCCACGTAATACTCAGAGATGAAATAGGCTGTGTCATACTTACAGAAAAAGAAGAGTGCAAGTTTTGTTACATATTTCACACTATGTTAAAATGAAAGCACTTCCTTGACACACCATGCTAAATAAATGAAGTTGATGAGGGAATTTCTTTTCAAAGAACCACTGAAATTGTTAAAAAATGATCGAGTATTTAGAGAGATTCATACAGGAGTTAGCAATCCTGATAGAAACTGTCCACACCCCAAGTTAATTGGAGAGCAATGACTATGAAAAGATGACAAGCTGAAGCAGGTCTAGACATGTGGGTGGCAAAAGGCTATTGTGTAAGAAGCACTTTGGTGTAGATGAAGAGTACCCCCTAGCTCTACAGGGGACATTTACACATGGTCAGAGTTTGTCCAGAGTTAGACTTGCCCTGTTAGCATAAGGAGAAGAGGTATTACTTTTTTTTATGTTTTGATGAATTCTTGTGAGAAACTATTAAGAAGCCATGTTCCTTCCCAAGTTCTAAACTGTGACCCAGTCTTTCATGATAAAACGTAAAAGGGTCATTTTTCTGATGTGATTTTGCTGTTGTGATTGTTCAGTTAGTTGCATGAGTTTTCTTTCCCAAAGAGGCACTTCAAAATGGGACAAATTTTCCAGTACAGGTATAGTAAAGTAAGCTAGTAAAGCTGCGTGAATTGAACTGTGCCTCACCAACATTCGTAGAAAAAGGAGTAATCTCAGTATTTCCCATGAGCACAAAGATGTTTTATCCAAAGATGAAGAGAGTATAGAATAAATTTCCTCCTAGATGTGTAAGAAAAAGTTCCTCTTTAGACTGTCTCTCCCTACTTCACATTCTCCCTGTGTTCGTAACAGATTTTGTTGCTAAATATGTTGCCTTGTGTTATTCAGTTATAGTTTTGCCACTCCTCCAAACACTCAAACTACCAACGTTTGGATTTCACAAAAGCACAAGAAGTGGTCTTCTCTCCCTGTCCTTGCTATGCACTGTCTGCAGGGGAAGTCACAGATGCTGTGAACAATCTTAAGGGTTAATTGGTCTGCACTGCTTGGGATGTTGCAAGTGCCCAACTAGAAAAGCAGAAGGGCTGAAAGTGTTTGGGTCAGGGTGCTGTCTGCTGTGCCAAGAACCAGAGCCATCCCCGGTTTGTGCAAGATGCCATCAGGGGCTGGTGACCTGGGGAGGCTTCATTTTCTGTCTGGAGATCAGTTGTTTATACAGGCTGAGAGCGTGGGGGGGTGTTTATGTGTAATGTAAATTGCCCTGATCAATCTTGCCAATTTTCAGGATTAGTAATTGTTAGTTCAAACTCAATTGAACAGTTGGATTTTGTCTCTGCTGCCTGTAGTGTCAATGTTGGTAGAACTCTCCAGCTGCAGGGAGGCAAAGCTGGGTCTCCAATGGCCGTTAGGTGGTGCCCCTGGCTTGAGCTGGGAAAAAAAAAGGCACACAAAAGACTCTACTGCTCTACTGTCCTCATTTTAATTATGCAAATAGGAAGAGCTCTAAGAAGGAATCTGTAGGGCAAGATTAAGTTCTAATGTGAGAATCCATGAAGTGTATATGTATTTTTAACGAAAGATATTTTGGCCATTAAAACAGTTGGTAGAGGAGAACAGTTTCTTCCAGGTCAGCTGAGTCTGCCATCCCATCCACCTTCACCACAGCCTTTGTCCCATAGGGGTATGTGGCATGTGCCTCCTGCCCTCACCATGGCCCTTGTTCCATGGGTACCATCTCACCCCTAACCATTCTCACTTCAGTTTGTGCCAGTTGCAGGGAGGTGACATCCCAGAGGTGTCTCTGACATGCACAGTCACTTTACACACCAGAGCATGCTTTGTAATCCACCACTGCCTAAGCTTATGTATCTGCATTATTTTGGGTTCTGCCAATTTATCTGCCCTGTTTTAGATACTACTGAAGTGCTTTGCCTCATGAGCTGCCAATAGGAGTGCCACACAATAAAATTACTTTTTTACCTGTATTTTCTATTGGCTGCTTTTAATTGCATTGTCTGCCTGTTGCTCAGTGGTGAAAGGACGTGGCTATTATTCAGCTCATGATGTAATCTCTCTAGTAGTGAGTGACCCACAGAATTCAATGTGACATCTTTTTGCATGTCACATACAGACAGCTGTCACTGTTTGCTGAGTTCTGAGGCTTAGCTCATGGGACAAGGTAAGGAAACCAAATCCTGAACCTTTGCTAGTGACCAGCCGTGAATGAAGTGCAGAACTGCTGACCACCACTCCTTTAATCCTGGTCCCACCATGATACCTGAACAGCTGCATCCATTGGAAGAATTTTGGCTGCAACCAGGGAAGATTTTAGGAAAACAGGTGTTCCCTGACTTAGATATTTTTGTTTCATTTTCTTCCTAGATAAGCTCCACAGTATAGCCTAGGAGAATGACAGGTGTGGTGCGGGTACTGATCAAGATATTTGGGCCTGACTTGCTTTAGACCTTATTTTACCTTTTTGAGAAAACAAGCATCCTTATTGCTTGTGCATGGAGCCAGGGCGTTCTGACCAGCTCAGCAAGAACTTCTGGTAAAAGCAAAGACCTGGGGAGGTGCCTGGTGCTGCTGGGTTCCAACAATTGCAGGAAAATCAACAACCTCATTTCTCCACATCAGCTTTTCCATTAGCATAATTGAGAATAATGAACTGAATCAACAACCCCAAGGTTGACTAATAACTACAGCTTCTCTGCTGATGAAAAGCATTCCATAACCTCTTATTGGCAGATCGGTGTGAATAATTGGCTGACATACAACAAAAGCTACTAGTTACAGAGATTTCATTATAATTTTCAAGTAAAAGTTAAACAGATACATTTTAATGATTTAAATGTTATCTCTTGAAACATTCAAAATTGCTATTATTTTTATAATTTGCTTACCTACAACTACAGAAACCAGGACCTTGTCCTGTCTCCTAATTTCTTACCTTACAATCACACTCCCTATCCCTTGGGTATCCTATGGGATTGCTGCTGTAAAACATGCATCAACATTGTGAGTACAGTTCCTCACTGTGTAAGGGGAGAGATTCAACTCAATGGATACTTTTCTTGTCTGGAATACCAGGTTTCTACTAGATGAGGGCACAGGGGGCGACTGAAAGGAAAACAAATTACTTCTAGATAAACGTGGTGCAATTAACACCCAGCTTGTGTTCTTTTAAGTTCATTGTTTTCTTTCGCAAAGAACATTATAATGCAAGACAAGTTCTGAAATTTGTAAGCTGAAATTGCCCTTGGCTTCTGTGAAGATGAACATTTGTTTTTCCTGTTCCTCACCTTGTTTTCAGCCTTTCTTCCTTATTAATATTTCTTTGTCCTGAGTGAAAAGATGTTCATGCCTTTCTATCCTAGTTTCATCTGGCTCTGCAGGCACCTTGTGGAGCTATTCCTAAAGGAGCTCAACTGCACCACAGACTCTTACCAGCTGAGTGCCCTGTGCGGGGTGGGGGAAGAGGGCAGCACAGGAGGGGCTGTGGGACCACTCCTGTCATACCACCTGCAGATATATTTGGGAGTGTGTGTGTTAGTTAAGCTCTGAGAATCTCACCTAGACTTAGTGTCCAGGGCCTCCTGTGGAGCAGCACACGGATATCAGGTTATTACAATCTAACCTGTGGCTATCAGACCAAGTGCATGAATGGGTGTGTGGAATCTGCTTCCAGCATCACACAGGCAACCAGTTTGCACCTGTAAATCAGCCAAGCTGGTGTTTCCCCAGTGCTTTCAGCTTTTTCACAATTCAAGGAGCTGTCCTAAGTTGCTGAGTCTTTGATGTAGGAACAGCTACATCCTGGTGGTTTGGAGGTGTAGTCCAACCCAGGATCCAGTAGATCTCAGCAACATCATTGAAGGGCTGTGCCACTGGTGGCAGACAGGCCCCATGCCTGTCTCCACCCTCCCCTTCATGTGGGCTTCTGTTTCCTCAGGCTTGGCAGCAGAAGAGACAATTTACACCAAATCTTGGCTTTCTATAGGCTGACTGTACCTCAGGTTGACTTGATGGAGCAGGAAAAGTGCAACTGTTGTGGAAATTTCTAATATTCGGGCATAATATATTGAAATGGGAAATGCATTCAAATTAGAGACTAGGTACAACAGAGTTAGTGGCCTAGCAAAGCTGCAATTCAGAGCTAGGCAAGGAACCCAGAGTGAGCCAGCTCTAGTTTGGATCAGGTGGCACACCAGATCATGTGTGCTGAGTCTGGAGGGGTTTCTGTGAGTATGGCGGGGGCTGGGCAGCATCACGACAATGGCACAGATCTGAGTGGGCAGCCCAGCTCTCTTCCATGAGATCTGTGCATTGAGTAGATACCCCATCCCTGTAAAGGAGAGATTGATTTCAGCAGGTTGGCCTAGTCAAATAATTGTGTGTCAATAAGCAGGGGGAATACAATATCCTCTCACTTTTCTGAAAACCTCTGAGCCCTTCCAAAGTGGGACCAGTGCAGGCCAGTGGGTCTGTGCAGGAGTGGTGGGCTCGTGTGGTTCCTGGGGCAGGGCTGGCTCTCTCCAGCCCCAGGGAGATGCAGTGAGGCAGGTGCTGCCTCTTGGTGTCAGTGGCAGCTTCAGGGAGGTGTCTTTGGGCAGGGAACTGCAGGTTGGTTATGATACGTATGAGTTCACACCAGTGTGAAAATGTCACAAATGGACAGTGTTGGACTGGGCAAGGCAGCACAATTAGATATGACAGTTTCTGGCAAGGCAAAACATGCCAGGGCCTTTGCTTCCTTCTGCTGCAGAAATACAAAGTCAGCCTCAGCAGCCTTTTGCTCTTTGTGGCTCAGAGATGTTGTCATTGTTGCTGTTTCTCTGTGATTTTCATTGTTATCTGTGGCTTTGGCAGAGGAACATCTCCACGGTGCATAGCCTGGAGCCAGAGCTGTTCATAGTCCCTCCCAGCACAGCTACCGAACACAAACTGTGAGGCAGCCCAGCAGGGGCTGTGCAGTGACCTGTGATCAAAGTAAGACACTACTCTGCTGGCCCTAGTGCCAAGTGATCTTGTTTTAACTGCAGAATGTCAAAATAATATGGAATAAAATA
This sequence comes from Pithys albifrons albifrons, assembly GCF_047495875.1. NCBI lineage: Eukaryota > Metazoa > Chordata > Aves > Passeriformes > Thamnophilidae > Pithys > Pithys albifrons. The sequence goes on along the minus strand of NC_092477.1, from coordinate 13,418,921 downwards.
TGTGAGGAATGATCTCCTGTTGCTCATGGAGGGGAGGAGGGATTCCTTCTTGCCTTCCTGCAGAGTCCTGCTAGGGCTGAGTCCCATTGTGGGAAGGTGGAAAATGGAAGGCAAGAGAGAAGAGGAAGGGCAGGGAGTAATCATATGAAGGATTAGTGATCTGCAAAGAGAAAGTTGGCTGCTGGAGAGCAACTGCAGAGGAAACATTTTGGGAGGGATTCACCTGTTGTGAGCTTGTGAAAAGCTGCACTGGCAGCAGTGGGAAGGATAACAATTTAGCTGATGTTGACAAATATCCCACCCTCTTCCTTGCTGTTGTGGTAAGAATGGGCTTTCTGACCGTAGTCTCTCTATTTGAAAGTGCAGGGTTTGCTCATTCACAGGAGAGTCACGTCAGCTTTGTCTGTGCACACCCACGTGTGATACTGAAGCAGAGGGTGCAGCTTTGCAGCCCAGTTCAGTCACCAGCAGGTACAGTCAGGGTGGACACTTCTACTGCAACCTCCTGCCGATATCTGGTGCAGGAGGAGAAGGAAATTGGCCTGTGTCTTCCATGGTCTTCAAGAAGAAATCAATTCAGCCTGAGGTTGCTGTGAAAGGCTGCCAGAAGCACAGCTGTCTTGTGGACGCCTGAGAAGAAGCCTCAGCCCAGGGTCCAGAAGCCATATAAGGCAGAAGTGCAGAGCATCACTAAGAGGGGCTGCTCTTGGACACGAAAGCTGACAGTACAGATGTTACTTGACAGCAAGACTCTTAGGACAGAGACACCTTACTTGCAAAGGGCTCTCATCTGTTTTGTGATACTTGCAGTGGTTACATGGACAAAGCCCATAGTACAGAATACTATAAGGACCAGGACTGGGGAATTTAAAATTAAAAATGACATAGGAATTAGGCTCAAATTAGAAGATTTTGCATTTGCCGGTGCCAGTCTGTTAGAACCCAAGCCCTGAAATTCAGTGCAAATTCACAAAATCTGTGTGGAAAACCATGGTAACTGCTCATTGTTGGGATGAGGCTGAGGTAGTGCTGCAGCAGCTGAAGGTGCTGACCAGAGAAACAGGAAACACTCAGCTGCAGATTAAGTTTTTGAGTGTGGGATGGTCACCATTCAGGTAAGACTTCAAGCTGGAAATTGCTGTTAATAGAGACATTCTAGTAAGGTGAAAAGACAGTCTTGGAGTAGTCTGCATGGATTTAGAGGTTTCTTCACTCTCATCCATCTATTTTCAGCCTGCTCTGTTTGGCCTGGGTTTCACTTGAGTTACAGGTAGAAGTTGTGAGTCAAGAAGTTAAAAGGAACTAGCAGTGTCAGCTCTAAGTGTCATGGTGTGCAGGTGGAAACTAAAGCCTTAAGGTTATTTGTGCAAGTTTATTCTCTTTTGGTTTACTGTAAAAAGCTGTAGGAGCAGACAGCTTTTTAAGCACAGGCCTGTTTACAAAGTCCTGCAGCCACATCAGACAGCCTCCTTCATGATTCTGACAGTTCTGGAATTCAATCTTCAGTGCCCTCTCTGTGTTTGGTCTTTTATTTAAAAGGAAAAAAAAGGCAATTTTGAGACTTTTTTTGCTATGACTTCTTTATCAGGCCAGTTAAGCAGAGAGTGAAACAATTTGTAATGGGATCCCAGTGCCTGCTATTGTGCTGGCTCTGCTGAAAGGTGCTGTGGGACACACACTCACCTCTGACAGGCTGTGAGCTCTTGCTAATGGGTTGTACTTCATACCCCAGCTGAAGGAAGCAGCAAAATTATCACTTAGCAATCCTTGTCTTCTGCTCAGAGGCCTTTAGCACTGCTAGAACAGTAATGATGCAAATATGCCATGGAGAATGGTTTTTAAGTAGAGAGTAACTGCTCATAAGAAACACTGAGTGAAAAATGATTTTGAACCCCTTGACAGTGCTTTGACCCAATTACTGAGCTTGGTTGGACAATCTGGCTTTACTGTTCTCTGTAGATTTGCTCAGGAGACCGACAACTGCCCTGACACAGGGGCAGTAAAAGAAAGTCATCTGACTAAATTTCATATAGTGCTGCACAAACCAGCCAAGTGCAGAAATACCAAGCCAAGAGCTACAATTATGTGTGAAATGGGAAAGCTCTGCCCACTGTCCCTACACACAATGCAATAAAGCTCCCCCACTGGCAGAGCACAAGACTTTTATGCTTTATCAGCTAACTACAGACAGGAGATTCATTCAACACTATTGATACAGTTATCACTATGATGCCTCCACTTGATATTTGTCAAGAAAATATCTTGTCTTGGAAAGGAATTTCACCACATCCACTGGAATGGGAGAATTGTAAAGTATCCCCATGGTAAATAAACATTGGTATCAGAACCTGAACTGATAATTTTCATTTCTTTTTTGCATTCTATGTCTGCTTTAGTAACTAATTATGGGGACTCTGGACAATAATATCCAGCAAATAATTTCTTTGACATATTTATTCTATCTGTGAAATACCATGAATATATTGTCGTTTTATTTGTTAACTCAAATGCTTTTCCATCTTTTGCACTAATGATTGTAAGGAATGTATCGATAAAACAGTAACCAAAGAGTATATCTTATGGTCCAATGTGTGGCTGAATGTTGGAGAAGAAAGAATAAAAATCACTGAAGTTTCTGCAAATTGGTTAACTTTGAGTTTAAAACCTCCTTTTCTTGATCTTGGATCCCTGCTAGCTGTTAGTACAACCACAGCAGATGCTTGTGGTAGACTCACTGACTCTGCCTTTCTTCGTTTCCAGTATCCCCTGTAACTTCACCTCTATTCTGCTAAATAATACAGCCCATTGTCTGCAGTTCCCCTCAAGACATTTCAAGCAGTTCTTAGTGTCAGCTGTAATTCTGTCAGTAACTCAATCCAGGATGGGCTCTCACTGTTTAGCAATGCTCTTGAACTCTGTGGCTCCTTGGAAGCAGTTGCTAAATTAATGTAAACAACGCCCTTGGGATAATAGACCATACTATGTTTTTATTTTTCTTCTGTAAATAAAATAAGACTCATTTCCACTGGGAATGTAACTGGACTGGTAACGTGATCTGAGGCTGGCCTAGCTTCAAAGTCCACATTTCTTTATCAGAAGAGGAGTCAGTCCTGAGCATGAACTTAATTAGGGTCCCACACTTGGAAAGAACAGCAGATGGGATAAAATATGGAAATGAAAATATGGGATATTTTCTTTTCTTGTGAAGCTGAGTGTGATCAATAGGTGGTTGCAAGAAAATAAGGCATTTGCAGAGATACCAGCACTTCTGTGTCAGCTGCTGAGCATTACTCTTTCTTGCCCAATTGCTGACAGATTAAATAGCTTAGATCAGCAGCTGCAGAAGAACTCTCCTGGCAGCTCCTGCTCCAGAGACAAGTTTCCTCTTCCTTGCCAGTCCTTGTCAGGCTGGGAAGGAATGGGATGCATCCCAGTAGCCCAGCCCACACTGTCAGGGTATTGAGACCAGTGGAGACTGGCACGAGCCTGGCACTGCCCTGGCTCATCCCTGAGCTCATGCAGTGTGGGAGAGGCTGGGGGGGAGGCAGGGGAGCAGGTCAAGGAGATACAGTCCTGCCCCTACCTCATTCTGCCAGCATTCAGCCTGTTCTCCAGTGCCCAGGGATATCTGCCCCTGTAGATGAGTATCTACAGAGCTGCCTCAGTCTCTGTGTTACACAGCACAGCAATGACCTAACACAGAGGTGGAGGCAGCACTCCTTTAGGATCGATCTGTGTTTCTAGATATATCTAAATTCCTCTAGGATATATCTGTGCTGCTGCTGATGTCACACCTGTAGTCATAGCTCTGCCTGAAAACAGCATAGCATCCCTATGGAAGTGATATATCTTCCTTTAACCTGAGCAAACCTATATTAATGCTACTGGCTTTAGAAAGTTACTCTAGAGCAGTACAGTTTTATGTAAGATCAGAATTTGGCCTGGTAGGTGCCATCATTTCTTCAACTGCTTTGCAATAATAAGACCAGGTAGATTTCTCCAGTCTTATACCACCTGAATGATACATAAGAATATTTCTTTTATTGTTTTATTGAAAGGGGAATGTGTGTGCTTTTGCAGAGTGCAGTGTACTGGGATGCTTTGGGGCATGTGGACATTCTCTCTGTCTCCTGACAGAGGCTCACAAATTTTGAAGCAGTCGAATCCCTCTCTTCCCTTTCACTGAAAAAGCAGGTAGGGAGCTATAACTTTAACACAAATACTTGTCTAGAATACCTTCTTTCTATTTGTAATTTATTCTGCAGCTCATCAGTGGGACACCTGGAACTACCAGCTGAAATGGACACACAGCTCTTCAAAACAGTTACTCTGCTTTCAGAATACAGAAAACTACAGTGACAAGGAGGGGAAAATTTGGAGGGATACAGCTGACACTGAAGAATGTCTTATTTTTGCAAAAGTACTTGTTGTTAGTGTGAGTAATGCCCTGAAACCTCTTCCTTGCATCCCATTTCTCAAAGGCTGGAGAACCTGATGTCTCAGCATGCTCAGTAGAGTGTGCACACCCCTACTGAAAATAGATCAGAAAGATTTTTTTATAACTCCCTGGGAAGTTGCTCTCCCCTTCAGTAAATTCTTACAAGTACCTTGGATGGAATTTTTAGGGTTTTTAAAGGTTCTTGAGTATGTTAATAATACTACACAGGGCCTCAGGGAATAAGCACGATGATCTAACAGGTTGTTTCCATCTCTTATTTTTGTGTATCTTTAAGGATTTTCTGCATTTATTGGCTGCTACTTCTCTTGGCCATTTTATACACTGTGTAGTGATTTTGATAATCATAGGGAATGGCAGAGGCTACTCAAACTCCCTCGTTGTCATAGAGACACAAGAGCATCTAGCTGGGTCTAACCCTACTCTCCCACACCAGCCCCCATGGGAAGCAGAAATTCAGGCCTTAAAAATTAATCATTCTCATGGTACATTTTAGAAGTGCTTTCTTTTGGTTTCCTGGGTTTCCTGATGCAGGTTCTCATGCAGATTTCATTATTTACACTACTAATACTCTATTAAAATTACAGCAACTAATTGTTAGCACCAGTAACACTCCAGTTACCAGAGCCATCATAACTCCTATTGTTTGTGTGTTCTAAAGACTAAATAGATTCCTATTCCAGTCAGCTACTGATGCAGTCATGGAAGGAAAGTTCCAGCATAACATGGGAGATGTGCACCCAGAGAAACTGGGTGGTATCTCCAGGGCAGCGTGGGGCTGGTGCATCCTGGGCAGGGCTGTGCACCCCTGGCACACACTACTGGCTCCTTTACACTGGATCACATTTCTGTGGCTGGAGTCACCAGCACTTCCCAGCCCCCTGCAAGCCCCGGAGAGTGCACAGTGCAGAGGCCTCGTATTTGGAGGCATCTCACTTGAAACTGATTTTCCCCTTTTACTGATGATTTTCTGGGGACAGCACTGGCCATCCCATGAGCTGCAGCTTGACATGGGCCTGGAGTTCACTAGCATGATTCGGTGATCACTTTAGCCTCTAGAATTCTGTTTCTTTCTTCTCTTACTCCCATTTAAGCATGGCAATATCTGCAGGTCTTAAGGGTAGGAAAACACAAATGCTGGGAAGCAAAGCCATGCTTTGTCTCAGACAGGCAGTAGGACTTCATCATTGGGTGCATAGAGAACAGTAATTTCAGGTAATCTGTAGTAATTTGATGCTTCTAGGAATCCCTGGGACCTGGAACTTTTTGTTGTACTCAGTCCATGTGAGTTGTGATGTTTGGATTGGTTTACTGCCATCACACACCCTAGTGAACACGTACTCTGGCATCAAAGAGCAAGGCTGAAGCTGGGATACTTCAAACAGGGTGGAGAAAAACCATATAACTTGTTTTAAATTGCTGATACTGATTAAAAAGAGATACCAAGGGTCTCTGCTGAGTGAGTTCTGCATCACTAAGAGCTGAGCAAACCTAGGCCCATGGCAGATCCTGTGCTGGGAAAGGCAGGTTACTGGAATTGGGTGCTTCTCCCAGTTGCTTTTCTCCAGTGACTGCTACTGCCAGAAAATGCTGGAGAAGAAAAAAATCAGAAAGGATTTGCAATATGAACAGCTTCTGGCAAGCAAATACTATTTCTGTACTCACTCAGAGGTGACACGAGACCTTGCAATACCATCATGTTGTGATCTGTGGCAGTGGGTGGGGAGCCTTTAGGAATTTTACCTAGGAGTTGGCTTTTACAGAATTTGCTTGAAGTCAGGGCAGTAGTTTCTCACATGGGGAACAGTGGCAAACTTGTCTTGGTAAAATAAAGGAATTCAGTGAGTAACAGCTCTCTAAGTGTGGTTTATGCTGCAAAACCTTGTCTTGTCAGGACTGGGTTAGGAAATTATGGATACGACTGTAGGATCCCTGTCTCCTGAGGTCTCATGATTAGTCTGGGTTGTAACCTTTCAATACAAAAAATGGAATTGGTGTGTGTCTCTAAAGCTTTAGGAGACAGCCTTAGAATATACATGGACTATAACCAGCTGTGTGTAAGTACAGGAAAAGCTTGCCTGTGTTTGTGAAGAGTCTGAAGGGATAACTGGCACCACAAGAACTGCTGTCCTGTTCCTAAGTGGTGTTTAGTTCACGACCAAGAGCTCCCAGAGATTACGTGTGTCTCTCAGGGCCGGAGCTGTGCACAGACAGTGAGGACAGTGCTGGTGGCTTGGACATGACCAGAAGCCAGCTGGTCATGCTTGCAGGATTGCTGGGAACACGTTGCTGTGACTGGGAATCAGATCCTTGGGCCCCACCGTGACACATCAGTACTGAGCTTTGCTGACAGTCTCATTTCTGTAAGAGAAATGTACATGCTTTTCTTTTGTAAAACAGCAAAAGCATTGATATCCTTGGTGTTGCTAAACCGAGTTTGACCCTGTGAAATCTGTGTGCCGTTCTGGAGCTGGCAGCTCATTTGTGCACTCTAAAGTTTTATATTTCTTTGAGAGCTCCTGCAACTTTACTCTTCCCTTCTCTTTTCTGGCTGATGTGTTTCTGATCTGTACCAGCCCATATAAAAGCCCAGAGAGAAGAAACGCTCTCTGCTCTCTTTCCATAACCTGGTAAACCTCTTCCTGAGCCCTTCACAACCCTTTGTAAGCACACAAAGTACATTTCATACTTTCCAGGTATAGTGCATGAAAATTCTGCTAAGTAAACACTATAAAGTAGATTTTGAGAAAATATTAGTCACCATTATGCAATTCCAAAACCAAAACCACAAATAAAGTGCCACTATATTTTGTTTTATTGGTTGTGACTGCAAATACTGTGTACACAAAGGAAACCTTTGAAAACCAACCAGCCTACGTTTGTATGCATTTTACTCTTACAAGGCAATTTGTCTGGTAATCTCAGTGTTAATTTTTTTCATCTGGTACCCACCACTGATCCACCAGACAGTTTTATGTAATGCATCTGAAAAATCCACATACAGTGATTTTTGCTTTTTTTTTTTTTTGCTTAACTTACTTTTCATTTTTTAAAAATAAATTTACCTGACCTTTTTTGTCTTTGCTATTAAATGTAGTGAAGACAATGTTTTCATACAGTGTCTTTTAACTTCAAAGTTTCTAAAGTAAATAGAAGCAATATGCACTGCATTAGAAAAAAATGTACAAAGTATCTAAATCCTAATTTTTCAGGCGTGCCAGAGCTGCATCTGTTTAAACATGTTACTTATATACATGTGTACAGTACAGGAAGCTGGAGTGCTTTCCAGAACTGCCTGGAGTTGTATCTTTCTTATTCTTCTCTTTCTCAAAACAATTTTAAATCTACAAAAAAGGTTAGGGGAGGTCACAATTCCTGACCCAACGCTGAACTGAGGTTGCCTGTACCGTCTGTTTGATGATCCGACCAGGGTCACTGAACTGGGGGTTATTACTGGCTCCCTGTGTCTATGAGGCACAGCCTATCCCAAACAATTTTTAAATTACCACTGGCATGAGACTGTCAGGAAGGACAGTAGCTGGGAATGTCTAGACGCTGCTGCCAAGACCAGCTCCCCCAGAGCGGAGCCACCGTGCGCGGAGGGGTCAGGCGGAGGGGCCGGGGAGCCGCCCCGGAGCTCTGAGCTGAGAGACAAAACTCCCGTCACGTGCCCCGCAATTTGCTCCAGGGGTTTAGCCAAAGAATTTAAGATAAGGAAATCTACAGGCATTACAACTGGGAGAATTTTTAACTGCTTTATTGCTTTCCATAGATTCTAAAACCGGCTGTCTGCTTTTATGAGCTCTTTAAATCACGCATCAGTGTCTCTTGGCTTCAGTCACAGTAAACTGTCTCTGAATTTATACTGATTCTTCTAGACTTTATTCTTTGTAAATTAGCATTATGGTATGATTTTAAGGTTGTAACAAAGAATTCTCTTCCTTCTGTAAAGCTGCAGCACTTTTCAGTGCAGGCCAGCAGTTCTTTCCCGTGTGTAAGGCACAGAGAGGTCACTGGAGTCTTTAAATAGGGTCTTTTCCCTATTCATCACTCTACTTAAGCAGAACAGCAAGGGAAAAGAGAGATTAAATCCACCTACTAACCCTTCCATCTCAGTTCCTTGCATTTTCAAGGAAACTTCATTGAGAATATGCTGGCAACATATTTAATAATGATAAATCCAAATTGATGTTAGCTTGGTGGTGGGTACAGCAATGGCACAACACTCGTCGGGCAATGTGTGGGCACGTGCTGGCAGTGGGGAGCAGCCTCTGCCCCTGAGCACAAGGTGGGGGTCAGGTGTGCCGGGTATGTGGGAGGGGCCACTCCCTGCTTTGCATCCTAATGGCAGAGTGAAAAAGCTCCTTACAAAATCCCATGTGTTTCTATGAAATCAGCTGAATGGTCATTATTTCCCTATGGGAAAGTAAAGTATATGAAATCTGGAGTGCTTTCATTTATGTCTCTTGTTAAGACCCACCATTTTCCAATGGACAGCTTTACTGCTTTTTGCCTTAGCCCCACCATCACACTGTTTCACAGTATCTTTGAGCTAAACTTACAAATCAGTGGCAAAAAGGTTTTTCACTCGCTTGTTTCCCAATATTTGATTCCTCAAATCCACACTTCCCTTCTGTTCATACTGTGACAGTTGTGACAGGTCACACAGCAGAACTTCAGCTTCTTGGTCCCTCAGGCCATCATGAGCACATGGCAGGCTGGCACACAGCAAGGACACCCCTCTGGTCACACAGTGGAGCAGGACCTTTGGGCAGCTCACCTCACCTGTCAGAGTGTTCACTCACTCACTGAGGGGAACATCAGTGCTGGCTCTCTCACTGAGCAGAAATCAGGTTCATACAGTTTTGCAGCATAAATTAATTTACATTTCAGTTGGTACCTTCTGTATAACTTAATAACAGAACAAAAAAAACCCCAAATGATGATACTGCACATGCTATAAACTTGTTTTAAAAGTCAGCAGTGTTAGGGTCTTTATCTTGCTCCCAGGAGGAATCCTTTAGTCAGGCTGTTACCACACCTGTGCCTCAGCCTCGGACTGAGGGTTGCATATGGATTTATGGAAAGAAAAGAGAGACACCTCCGCTCACAACTGTTACTACATCCAGAGTGTCATGAGGACACAGTGCTGGGAGGGGGATCACAGGTGCTTCGCTAGTCATAACCTTCAGAGGTCACAGAGAAACCTCTGCTTTGGAGTTTTCATCTCTACAGACAGGGCTGAGGTGCAGCTGGGGTGTGAATGCTCCCTGTGCCCTGCTGGCACCGTGGGCTCTTCTGCTGTCACTGCACTTAGGGCAGCACCAGCCTGAGGAATGCAGCTTGCTCAGCCTGCTGATGTCCTGGGAAATAAGAGCTGCTACACTGAGTTTGAGGATAAGTTTTACCTCTTCCTTTTGCTAAACTATATTGGAAAATTAATGCACATAAAGTAATGCACTTCACGTTCCCCAGGTAAGAGGAGCTCCTTCTGAAGGACACTTTTTTGAGACAGTCTTGTTTCTCCATTAGCTTATTTAATTTTTAAAATATCTCTTATCTGACTAGGAAAAAGATGCTTTTGTGCCCTCAGATGAGAGTTAAGAACAGTTGAGGCAAGTTATTTCACTCTGGCTGTCTTCAGTTGTTGGCCTTCATCTGCTGTGATTTTGAGTCCACATAGGACTACAGGTTAGTGCATCTTGCATCACTTTTTCTTACATGTTTTCATAACTGTGTAAAACCTCATTTTTTTTCCAAAGTTTGATTTGCCTGTGAATAATCCTATTTTAAACCAAGCCTCTTTCTTATGAGCTCATGTACAGCTTTGTGGGGCAACAGATCCTGTTTCAGAGCATGCAAGAAAAATTGGTCTGTTCCCCTTAAGGCAAATGTTTGCAGAGAAACGTGTTGCACAGCCATGACCTGCCTATTACTGCTTCAACCTGTTAAGGTCAGGATGTAAGTACATGTGCAAATAAGGAGTCTTTTGTGACTGCCTTCACTGCTCACCCTGGCAGCTCCTCTCTGGTGCATCTGCCACATGTTGGCCCAGGTGTGCCAGCACTTACACCTGCTCACTGTGCCATCCCAGGCAATCCTGAACTGTGTGGATAAACAAGTGGCAAACTACAGCGGGACAAACTGACCCAAAATGCTTTTAGAGACTGAGGGGCTGAGTATGCGAAGGGGCAGGATTTAACTTGTGCTGGTGCAGAGGACAGTTCAGTTAAAAAAGCAGCTGAGAATGAAGTGGAGCAAGAGCCCAGCCAAGAACAAAGATTCGCCTGAGGTCCCAGAAGCATTACCTGTGAGTGATGCAAGTTATGTAATCTGGCAAAGTCCTTCTAGTTTTGCTGAATGTGACACCTGAACATGGCATAAAATTGCATTTCTATAGAAGATGATGTCTAAATTTGTGAGCAGAAAAGTAGGTCTCTAATTTAAGGCATGGAATGCAGTTTTGATGCTTGTCTTCTAGGAATACTCTGAATACTCCAACTTGAAAAATCCCCTTGAATGTTAAAAGGCAGTAACTGAATGTCAAGTTCAAGACAGAAGATTTAGAATGGAAAAAAGGAACCTTATCAGCCACCATAAAACACAAAAGGAAAACACACAGAAATGGTGCTGTCCATAAATCAGTCAGTGAAACTTCCCAGTATCTCTGTCCACTGGACTTTGCTGACTGTTTCACTGTGGCTGTTTCCACCTTGTGATTCTTGCAACTCTCCGCTATAGACCTTTCTAGCTTTTAAGTATTAAAAAGTATGCTTTAAAGAAAGACTGGGAGCACTTTTCAACTAAAAAAATGGAACTAAATTATTGAAGCAATTTATCTTCCACTGTACATCAGAGTTAGAGAAACTCAAGAACAAAATTATTGCTGTTACACTGATTTTCATGCAGTTGCTGAACACGGGAAGAGGCACAGCCCCACTTCCTGGGACCCCCACTGGGCATTCTCTGGGGCTGGGACAGGGCTGCACGGTGGGATCAGGAGCCACTGCTGCCCCCACTTGATCTGGTCAGTTTTACTTACCTTTGGAAAACACCTCAAAACTCAAGTGTAAGGCAAAGTATTTGTGGAGCAAAGGAAAAATTCACATTAGTTGTTTTCTTCAGTTACAAAGCATCCTATCTACCTGCAAGAAGTGATACAGAGGCACTTGTGATGACCCATCCCAGAGCCCTGCCCTGCCTGCCAAGTGGTGGCATTGCCTTTTTAATTTTCCTCCTGGCTGTTGCAGTCTCTTTTAGTTTTTTAATTGTTATCTCTCCAGATCTCCACTCTTGTTCATACACAGGTTTTCTGTGTCTGATTTGATACATGAAGAATATTCTTGATGGGACGTATGTATGCATGTTCTCTCTTCCCAGAGGTAGTGTCTTGCTCTGATTTGTGTCATCTCCTGGGAAAATATTTCAGGGTTATGTATAGCTTAGAAATTCACAGTGGATGCTTCAAAATTATTGTAGTAAGTAGGGAAAATGCAGCAAGTAAGAGAAAAAGAGAGTTTCTCTATAGATTTCTCAGTCACATAATTGCAGTGATGAAAAAATACTCAACAAGAAGCAGAAAGTTGCAGGTTTATTGTTAGCAGAACTTTGAAAAAAGAAAGAAATTATTGTAAGGAACCTATAGAATAAAATTATAATACTTGATTGTATAAGAACAATTTTATTTTTAAATATAAATTTGGGAAGACTTTCACAGTTACGTCTTACATTTTGTACATAAAGTCACTTACATGCCAAGCTACAGAGCAAGACCTCAAAGGAAAAAAAAATAATTTTTTTCATAGTCTGAAAATCTTCATTGAAAAAAATTACAAATAAACCCATGTTATTTGTGCCTAATTGTAGTCTGAAAATCTTCTTTGAAAAAATTACAAATAAATATTTGTGCCTAATTGTTCCAACCTGAGCCAAAGGACTTTAGGCTGCAACATTTCATCTGTTGTTTTTATGCTTTTCTCTAATTCTCTGATGTGTTGGTTACCGTGAGCTCACAGCAAATTAAAGCTGGATGTGAGCATGTTTATAACAGCTTTTGTCTCTCTACATGGCCTGCAAACTAAATATTTTTTTACCAGCCATATAAACTGCAAAGCATTTTCAGTGTGGTGATAATTCAAAAACAGGGTCTTTACCTCATAGCACTGCCATAGTCATTTCACAGATTTTTGTTTCACTTTTGTATTCTGCTTTTGACCTTTAAAAGCACTTCAGTGTATGATGATATTTATCTTTTATGAAAAAATGTAAGGCTTCAAATAACTATTTTCATTCTTGAGATCATAAGAGCAATTTCTGTTGCGATGCAGATCATTAAGAAAGGCCAGCAGTCAGGAACTGGCTACAAATCCAACCCATACTATTTGTATTGAGTGTGATTTAGGGAACATAAGTTTGTTATTAGCATGTTTAATAAAAAGAGCCTCTGGGTTCTTCCTGTGCCCGACTATCAGATCTATCGACACTTAAGATGATAAGACTTGGTTTCAAGTCTAAAACATGTTTTTAAAGAATTTGTGATTACTGACCATCATAGTAAGCTGCCCTTATTTTTAAAATTAACTTGTATTATACATTTTAAAACAAGAAAGTGACAAGAGTCTTGTTAGATCTCATGCAGACTAAGTGCTTCAAAATTAAACAATTCCTCCCGATTTGGAGGGACAGCAAGTTTCAGACTCTTGCCCCCTTATCCTCCTCCAAAATATGACAATAGAGACTGATTTCAGCATGTAACAGGAATGCATTTGGGAAAATTAATTCAGAAAGCCCACAAAACTGGATGTACAATTCTGGCACCGAGTCATTCAAGAGCAAGAATTCTTAATATAACATGAGAGAAGTAAATCAAGGGGGTTTACCACAATTTTTGTCATGCTGACACTCCAAGCAGGAGCATCTACACTGCCCAGTACAGAAAAAATGTATTTTAAAAAGACTTCTTTCTTTCCTCATCTTCTTTCTTCATCACTAATTAGCAGTGATTGTGTGCTTCTACCTGTACAACTCATCCTAAATTACACTGCATTTATTGGAGAACATTTTAAAGTCTGAATTCAACTAAATTTGTGTGTTCTAAAATGTCATACTAACCAAAAACACTTTGAGAAGAGCAGTGATATTTAAAATGAAAAATGATGGAACTAAATGTGATACTCTTCTCTTCAGAAGAGTATTTTTCTCTTTTCACCCATGTCTTTAGAATACATTCAAATGTAATTTGAATTACAGCAGAGTATGTGGAGGATTTACTTTCTGTCAGCTAATACAGAGTAAACTGCAGCAAATAATGTATTTTTTAAACCTTTATCTCTTATCACTCTTGTAGTTTAGCAGATAAATTGGCATTCTGATTAGACAGTTTTCAGACCATTCAGTTTCTAAATCTCAGCATTCTAACATATCTAAATAACATATTTAACTAAAAAAATCTCATAAATTAATTTATTGGGGTGGAGAAGCAGCAATAGTACAAACACAGTTCAGCCCTAAAGATTTTTACAGTTCTGTTTTTCACTGTGCTTTCATACCCCAAACAAGGTAGGTAAAGCATCTATTTTGTTTCAGTGTTCAATCAGAATTTAATATTTATTCTTATTGAATCAGATTCTACAAAGTCTGTAATAAACTGATTCTTTGTTGTTAATTTCAACATGAGTGAACTTAATTTTTCAGTGTGCAAAGGAGCTTATGATAAGTAGTTTTGAATTAAATAGAAAACCCAGGGAGCAATATTTATGAAGATATGTGGCCAAATGCATTTAAAATGCAGAATATTTGTGACTTTGCTAACCAGTAAATCCTTCTCTATTCTCTACTTTGCTACAGCAGCTGGTGATTTTTCAGTTTCCAGGTACGGTATCAGCAGCATAGCATTTTTTTGTGACAAAGGAATATAAGTTGCCTTGGAGATTTTTAATTAACTCTTCTCCTCTAGCTCTGCCTGCTTATCATTTCAGCATTTATTTAAGCTTCACATCAGATTTTGGATATTGTTCTTCAGAAATGTCTTCTTAATCTACACAAATTAGCATTTCAGCAAAACAATGTTTCCATAATGCAGCTTTCATGACACTTTTTTTAAAAGGTGCAGTTAGTATTTCCACCCATTAATTCAGCCTTGGAAAAGAGAGGGTTCCTAAGGAGGGGAACCTGTGTGGATTCTGCAACTACAATAAATGAGTATTCTTACTTTGCACAAGAGAAGTGATAGTGATTACTTTCCTACCCTTAATCAGACTAAGACACTTCTTAATCACTTTTTATGATTTTTTCTTATCAACAAACAAAACTGAATAGAATATATTTTGATTAATTGAGATTATTTATTACTTAATGAAGTATTATTAATTTAACATGTAAATTTACCTTGCAGAATGTCCTGAACTTGCTCATTGCCATTTTGCAATGCCTAGTTCTCTCAGCCAAGTGGGTAAAGTTACATATTTTTCTACATGTGAAAATAAAAGAGAATAAAGCTGAAAGAGGCAGAAAGCAGCTTATGACAATCACATCTCCTGATGTCACAATTTTTCCCCCCTAAACTGTTGTTTTTAAAAGTCTGAAATTTACTGTCATCAATGCTGTTAATGCCATTCAGCAGCTGGGCAATTTATTGTTTTTAGACATATCATTAATGTCAGAAATGCTTCCAAGAATATAGAATCAGAAGCCCTTTCTCCCCTGAAAATGGAGGTATGAATTTGAGCAAATATGATTTACAGACACAGGGTTAATGCCATAAGCTAGAGGGAGCTCCACCACAACGAAATGCAAAGGTTCAGTTTCATTTATCAATGTGCTTCCCTGGCTTTGTCTGCTCCTGAACATAAAAGACCCAGTTTTATTGCAGATATTATCTACACCATTCTGTGATATGAATGTTATTGTCTGAACTGTTGCTGAGACATAAAACAGCTGAAACCCTCTACCAGCACCGTATTTATGCCAAACCTTTTGATAAATACACAGGTCTTTTTGTTCCCCATCACTGTCTTTGTCTTCATCTTAACACTCAGCCATCTTTAATGAAAATGCACCTTCTATAAATCCCAAACACAGAAATGGTCCCGAAGCTGATCTTGTGGCTGTAATTGTGCCAGTTAATGTCCAGCAGTTGGGCAAGAATTCTGGGGCAGCCCCGAGCCCTGGATCTGCAGATGCAAATATCCTCCCAGTTCAGTTATTTCACAGCTTTTTCTGAAGTATTTTACACCATAAATGCACTCCAGTGACAACCTGGACTTAAAGAGGGATCAGTGAAGTGAGGTTGGAGTGACCTGCTTTGGAAGGGCATGTTGTTGTTATAACTGGACCATTTGTTTGTCTCTGCTGAGCATCTCAGATACACAGAGATCTATTCCCGGTTCCAATAATCCTCCAGGAAACTTGTTACCCCTTTTGTAGTATTGGCTAAAGGGCAGTGCTTGTGCACTATTATTTTCAGTTGCAGTATAAGGATGATTTCTATTTTATTTGCGTCCCTACCTTGCCTCTGTGCACTTAAATTCCTGAGCCTACATTTGAGGACCTTCTTTCTTACCTCTCCTCTTGGTCCTTGAGCTCAGCAGATGGTACTGCACTAGTCATAGAGGTAATAAGAAAACACCTAAGATCTTCTCATTGATTTTTATTAATGAAATGCCACTTCAGAGAGAATGTAAGAGCTGAAGCCATCAAGGCTGTGCCACGGTCATGTGAATGAACTTTATTTTTGTCTATATTGGGTGTGTAATTCATGGTGAATCATTTATTAAACGCATTTGGCCTCTTTCCTGTTTGTGGAATACCCAGAAGCAAATTATGACCTTATTCCACTTTTTAGAAAAAATATTATTGTTTTTATCTGTTAATTTTAAAAACTTTCAAATGTAATTGACCAAATGTCTTCTCCTTCAGGACAATTGGTTGCATGGGTTGG
The DNA here is from genome assembly GCF_047495875.1 of Pithys albifrons albifrons. Taxonomy (NCBI): domain Eukaryota; kingdom Metazoa; phylum Chordata; class Aves; order Passeriformes; family Thamnophilidae; genus Pithys; species Pithys albifrons. The sequence continues at coordinate 13,402,527 of NC_092477.1, read as the reverse complement.
GCACAGTGTTCTCATAGCAGAGAACACGGATCAGCTTTCCAAACAGCCTTGCTGCTGATGTTCTCCCTGAAGAAATTTAGAACGGGATTTTCAAATATGCTGCAAAGAGTACTTCAACATTTGCTGTGTATCAGCATTCCTGGGCATAAAACCTGGTAAGCTTGACCTCACTTGTGGGAAAAGGCCAGAACAAGGCTTAGATCTGGGTCTGGGGTTGGTCATTCGAAACTCAAGAGAACGGATTTGAAACTTCGTTTCCACTGAGAACAAGCACTTTGAGTTCAGACAGCTGGTAAGTTGCTTACAGCAGGAACCAAGTGACTGCAACCTTGAAACATGTAGGTATTAAATATCATTGATTTTCTAATTTTAATATTTATTTTCCACTTTTAGTATTTATTTTCCAACTTCCAAAGAGTCATTCTGTTTGAATGAGACAAACAGGGTGTGTTTTTGTCTCGTATTTATAGGAGACGTGGATTTATTTCTGATTTTTTATAAGTTATGGCACACTTATTGAGTTATTCCATACATATAGGTAAAAAATTGTGTAGAATTTTTTTACGCCTCTGTACTCTAAAAAAGAAGTCTGCGTGTTCTCCTCATGGCCAGGTCCTCCAGGATGCTGAGAGGCACCGCTGTGCTCCCAGGTCTGGGAAGGGGATGGAAGTCTTAGAGGAGGATTTGGTGACTCAGGACCCATTTTTAAAGCTGTCTGCAAAGAGGTCAGATCTTCACCTTATTGTGGTTCAGGGAAAGGCTGTTGTCTGCTTCATGAGGCTCTGGAGTGGGCCCTGGGTGAGTGGCAGATCATTCTCAATAAATATGCCAGAAATGTTTATCACTGAGAATTCTGACTGAAGAACTGGCAATAACTTGTAGGTCAGGATGTCTGTTTTCAGCAAAATGCCTGAACTTGCTTTTTAAAGGATTTTATTTTCTGTAAACACAAACCAAAAATACTTCATAATTTGTAAACAACCTCAGAGATCATATGAGAAAAAGGACCTCTCCTGAAAGTATTTTTTCTTACCTTTTCTCAACTTGGAATAAACTTTTCAATGCAGATGTTCTGCAAATATATGTTTTGGTCAGAAGTGGCAAAACAAAACTGGTGCTTTCCTGACAATTCTGAACTGCTGGCACAAATGTTTACCAACATTTGAGAAATTCTCTCTTGAAAACATTTTTATTTGTTTTTAAAATTAAATATTGCAGTATTAACAAATTCTTGCTGATCTTATAGGCGTATAAGCAAGCAGCAATTCTTGGCCTTCCTCCCAAGCCCAGCTGCCAGCTATGGCCCCAGTGTCAGAGCAGGGAGGGGATGGGGGAGTGATACCGTCAAAAAGGATTTCCAAACTGTAATTTTAGAGGCAGCTGTTTGCCAATCCTCAATTTGCTTACTGAGTTGGCTGAGAAGTCCTGCCCAATGCCTTTGTGAAGATTTTAACCAGTGTTTGTTCTTTGCTGTGTTGGATTGCCCTCGGACACAGCTGCAGGATGCAGCCCCAGTGCAGGTTCTGCTGCTCGGCACCACACAGGTTGCCATAGTGACAGACTGTAGAGACAGTACTTCAGAAATCTTGCTTTATTGCAGCTAAAGTGCATTTTGAAAGAGGATCACGTTTCAAGTCACTCTCTGTGTTTCATATAGGAATAAGCAGAATTATTGGCTTCTAGTAATAAGAATTAATTTGAACCTGTCCATTCCCCAGCAGACACTCCCAAGTCCTTCACAATGTGCTTTTCACTCCTTTCAGGTAAAAGAGGCCAGAATGTCCCTCTCTCTCTGTGTATCCATAAACACGCTGCCCCTCTGCTGCCTTCAGAACTGCCCCTGCTTCCAAACAGGCCCAGGAGTGCCATGTCACCGCTGCCTCTGACGTTCTGTGGCTTTCATTAGTAGAGTATCTTACTTCAGATTCCCTCAGTTTTTCCACATTAATGCAGAAGTGACAACGGGAAAGACTTCTGAAGTATTCCTGGCTGTGCTATGTCCTGATGAATGAACACAGTAACGGGCATTCTGCAAGCACAGCTCTGCCTGACCAGCCTGGACTGTGCTGTCTCTCAGATCTGAGATGGGCTTCCCCATGGGAACACCAAGACCCTGGAGATTAAAGCTGCAAAGCTTGTCAGCCATCCTCTCCCCTGCAGTGCTGGCTCCATCCCACAGCTGGGGCAGCCCTGGAGCTACCAGCATCCCACCTCTCCACTGATTAAACCCATCCCCACTATTTTCCCTAATAAATAAAATGAAAGAGTGTGCTGGTGAGGGGAGGAGTTGGGCCACAGCTTAGAAACAGGTGAATTGGCAGTTTGCAGGAGGAATGTTGAGCCCTGAAAGCCCTCCGGCCCCAGGGCTCTCCTCCTGTAAATGGGGTGAAGGGTCGCTGGAAACTCCGCAGGGTCCAGGCCTGCACCAGGACATGGGGGAAATGCTGTAGAGACAGATCTTACTGCTTTTTGAAACAGAGTTTTGGTCTATGCCTTGGATTTTATAGCTAGTTCTTAGACATCCATTCCTTCCTGTTTCTGTAAGTCATAGACAGGAACTGTTTCTTCTGCAGTAGATAGGCTGCAAATCCTGTGTTCTTGTGCATCTACTTACAGTTAGGCTCATAGCTTATACTATCTGTATAATCACAAAGTAAAATGCTGATTTCATGCCTGTTCAGCGTGCTCCTTCCGAAACACACTGTCCAAGTCATATTTCTTTATAAGAGAATAAATAGCTTACCATTCCACCAGCTCCTTCCTTCCCATCTCTGTGACACTCAGTTCCCTGGGCTGGGAACTATTAGGAAGATTAGACTTCTTATTTTACTTCTTGCTCGTTCCTTGTCTTTCTGCCTAAGTATACATGACTCTATTTCCATTCAGTTAGAACAGACCTTCAACTACTAGGAAAAGGAACAGGCACTAGCATTGGGTGAATTCTTGTCTCCCATAACTTCATTTTCCTGTCCATCAGTTAGTAATTGGGCAAAGAGGTAGATTAAAGTGTAATGCTCCAGGTTTGTTTCAGCACTAGAGAACAGCAAATATAATTAACATGAGGAAAATATCCCTATTTTATCACCTGAAAAAGACTGAACCTCTCTTTTATTGAAACTTCAAAAATAATAATAGAGTCCTGGTATGGAGAACTGAAGGCCACAGCTTCAGTTTGCCACAGGCATAGTGGTCACAATGTGGGTGAACATCTCTGGGGCCTCTGAAAGGGGTCCATGATTTGAATCATTCTGTGAATGAGGAGGACCAGAGCCATAGGGCAGAGTCCGCTGCAGCTTGTGGCAAAGCCCGTGGAAAAAACCCTGTGTCAGACAGTTACAGCATGGACCTGCCACAGAAAGCCAAGGGTCTTGTATCAGGAGAGGTGAGCCCAGCTGAAGATCTAACTGTTGAGCTTGATTTAAACTGTGCCCTGGCTTTCCTGAGGTGTGGGAAAAGGGCTGAAAGGAAGCAAAATGTGACAGACTTTATGTCTGATTATTCTGTATACCCTAATGCAAACATCATCTTTTCTTTTATATCCCTGCATGAAACCACACACTTGTGGTTTGCTGTGTAATTACTTTTTGTGCTGAGAGAAGACAAGAGAACTTCTTGTTAGATGGATTAAAGGGATCTGTGCTCTACACCACTTGAGTGACAAGAACCATGTCAAACCAGTCTGCTGTCAAGTGAAAAAAAGTGACAGCACAGTCTGAGGAGACAAGTTCTCCCACTTAGCAAGTGGCAAGAGGCAAGCATGAACTAGCCCTGTCAGAGAGCAGCCACAGGTGACTGGGTCAAAACAACTGGGACAGAACTGATAGGAGTCAGTCCTGAAAACACACAGCATGATTCCTCCTTGGCTTAGCTGAAGCTCTCCTGCTGAGACTTGTGTCTTCCTTCCAGGGGAGCCAGAAAACGCCTTCAGGTCACAGGGCGGGAAAGGGAGGAGGCTGGCACCAGCTGTGAGGAAGCATTTCCTAGGTTGCAGGCACCACTTTGGAGCAGTGTTACATGCAATGTGCAGCAATAGTAATTCTTGTGGAGTAACAAAAGATGGAAAGTAAAATATAATGAGAAAAACAGAGCTCTCTGTGCTTGTGGCACAGTGTCAGTGTGGCTGAAATCCAGCCTTCAAGTCAGCTGATGCCAGAATACAAGGCAAGGGAGTGAGGGAGAGATTCCCTTTTTGTTTTCAGTTCCCAAGAGCTCTGCTAACAGCGAATGTTGGTGCAGCAGGTAGCACAGAAGTGCTGTGGCTGTGGAGAGGCTTGTGCTGCTCAGTCCCTTGCAATTTCTCTTGACTGTGGGCCACTACACAATGGTCTACATGCTCATAGCATTAGGATTATTGCCCAAAATAGTTGGTTCTTAGCATCACAGGCTGTAACATTGTGCCAGCAATGTCACTTATATTCAAGGTCCACATCCTTCAGGTGTTGCAGAAGTAAGCTAGCAGAGAATAAATGCTCCAAATTTGGATTCACAGAATTAACTCTGTTTTGGAAAAAAAAAAAATTCCTCTCCTGTGAAATTCTACCTTAGTTCTGAACTCTGAAATTCTGAATTCAGCAAGCAAATAAAATCTGCCTTTTCTGCCTCTAATGCGTATAAATATATATATAGTTTAATGTAAATTTCATCAAGCATGACAATCAGTATCTTGAAATTGTATGATAGAGAACAGTTTAATACTTTCATTCCAAGGAATTGGAAAAGGGACACTGCAGCTCTCACCCAGCCACCTGAACTTGCTCATGCAAAGCAGGTGCCTGCAGCAGAGTATCCTTTCCCTCACAGAAGACTGTGGCTGCACCTTCCCTGTGGCTCAGGAAGGGTGCTCAGCTCTGCAGGGCAGCCCCATGCACTCTCCCCATTCACATGTGCAACTGCAAACACAGACTGTGACAGCAAAGGTGCGGCTGGAGCTATAAAAGTGTCAGCAGTGCTCCAGTTGCAGATGTGCTGTGGCCATGTCTGACAACGTGGACCAGCACTGGCTCACTGATACCTGATGTTCTGCAGATCTTTGTGATCTTTACCTGTTGTGAATCATCTTACGTCAAGACTGTCAGCATTTCAGGGCAGATAACAGTGATGGCAGCATCAATAAAACTGCAGCTTAGAGGTTCCTGTATGGTTGAAAGGTGTGCGCTCCAGCCATGAAGGAACCACTAGAAATGTGTGAGGAATAACAGGGCAGAAAGGGCAGAGAAAGTGATCCAAATGCTTTAAAGAATTAACAACTCAGTAATACTAATGCAAGAGATGAGGCAGTAAATAATTTGGTGATAATCAACAAAGCAATGGCATGAAAATAACCAGCAGGGTGACCACAAATCCAGCCATGTACTGAGGGTAAGGTTCATCATCACAGCTATTGGATCAATAGCAAGGGTATGTGTCAGGGCACATATAAACTATAAAATCTACAATCTCTGATTACAAAGTGACAATTGCCTTTTTTTTTCTTTGTTTGAACCTTACTCAATGACTTCAAAATGTGGGCAAGTTAGTACAAGAACATCAGAGGAACTAGAAATCATTAATCAACAATACCTTGAAGCTATTATGCTTATAAGTGACAAGAACAAAATAATGAGTAATGATTTTCTGCTATACATATCCACAAATTGTTTTTAAAAAATACTTAGAAAAACATCAGCTTTTCTGGACTGCACCTTTTTCCCTGGATGAAAAGAATTAGTCTCTAAAGATATTTTAATGGATAGATTAAAAAATGCAAACAGGGATGGAAGATCTAGAAAGAGCTTTCCCATCATCAGTCAGCACTCAACAGCAGAAGTCACCCTTATGGCACATTGAGAATGACTATCACATGTTGGTTACAAAGCAGAGAAGGCAAAAGAGATTTGCCTTATTTTGAAGTATCTTAAAAATAAAAATTCAGGCTTACTAACTGTCCTGCCACTCACAGAAGCCTTGGAAAAACTGAAATTAATGATGGACAACTGTGGATAGAACTTCTGCTTTTCCACAGATTTCTAGTGCAATGGCTTGTCTCTAATTTAATCTCTCAGCATTTCAGGTTGAGAACTCTAACAGGAGGCACGCAGGTGTCTGATATATCCCTGTCACCTATGCTATCTGCAATATGATGGATGAACATTCAATGCTACACATACATCCCACTTCTCTTACCTCCTTTTTATCACCTGAAAATAAAACTTCTTAAAATTTTCCATATCAGGAATTTCTTCAGTGCATTTGAGATGAACAAACATCTCAGGAGAAACATTATCATCATTAAAGGTCAGAGTGGTTGCTCCATAAAACATCTTAAAAATCTTAAAAACAATATTAGGATAGGTCACACAAACTTTTCAAAACTCAAATAACTGAAATTGTCAGTCCACTTCAATTAAATGATCTTACATTGACAGTATTGCTTGAAATAACACTCAACTATTAGTATTCTGTGGACTTTAAAGCCTGCATTTTATACTCCTAAAGCATTGCACTAGGACAGCCAAGCAGCTGTCTCTGGATGCAGCCTTTCATATGAGGGTGGCTTTGTGCAGCCAGTCCTGCCTGGTGGCACTGCCACGGGACTGGCTGTCCCCTAACCCGACGCTGCCGCAGAGACTGGCATGGCTGGGGAGGCCAGTGGGGTGATCTGGTCCCTCTACTCAGCCCTGGAGTGCCATGTGTGGTTCTGGAATCCTCAGTACAAGAGAGATGGGGAGCTGCTGCAGCAGATGCAGTGGAGAGCTGCTAAGCTGCTTAAGGGACTGGGGTATCTCTCTTAAAAGGAAAAACTGAGGGAACTTGGCCTGTTAAGCCTTGAGAAGAGATGGCTGAGAGGGGTCCTCATAAATGCCTGTCAGTATCTGCAGGGAGGTGTCAAAGGAGGGACCAGACTCTGCTTGTTGGAGCCAATGGGCAGAAACCAATGCACAGGAAGTTCCACCTGAACATGAGGAAGAACTTCTTCCTGTGCAGTGGCCAAACACTGGAACAGATTGCTTAGAGAGGGTGTGGAGTCTCCCTCACTGGAGATATTCCACACCCATCTGGACATAATCCTGTGCCACGTGCTCTGGCATGACTGCTTGAGCAGGAAGCTGGGATCAGATGAGCCGCTGTGGTTCCTTCCAGAATGCCCCATGTGTGATTCTGAGGCAGGTACAGCACCCACAGCTGTGTCAGTGGGGAGCAGCCAGGTCCCCTCCCCCAGAAAGCCCCTCACCAGTCTCATCCTATGGCTCCTTGATGTGCTCCTCTCTGTGAGATGCCACGTCCTCATGCTGCAGTGCAGTCACAGATCCCATGTCCTTATCTTGACATTAAAGAAATAGATTTAATTGTCAGTCCTCTTAAAGAAGCGTTTAATTCCATTCTGTGGGGACTAAAGACACTCTTAAATAATTGAGCGGTCAAGAGATTGGTTATTCCTGTTTTCATTGCCCATATTGATTTAAGTGCAGTTAATCCTTTCAAATACCCATGTCACACAGGGCCTGATGGCTCTCTTTAGGGCAATATTGTTCCTCTGCCTAGATTATTTGACATCAAGCATTGTAATGTCACAATAAATCCTTCATGTGGGCTGTTCTTTTCAAAGAGAAGTACCAGATGGGGACTTTGCCTCTTACATTAAGGTCTGGATTTTACTAGTCAGAAGTTGGGCTTGTGAATAATTTTCATTAAATTTTCTTTTGTGCCCCATAAAAGCTACCTCTGCAGCAGTGTCATTAAACAATCAGAAGTCAAATTAAACAGGCATGTTGACATAAAACAAACCAAGGTGTTCCCCTCACTGCAAATTAAATATAGATGTGTGTAAAATAATCTCCTTTGGGATATAACCCAATAACAGAACTTGTGGAATGGACTTTAGGGACAAAAGTGGGGATAGCTGAAGCCCAGATCCAGCAGACATGTTTTACAAGTCATTGCAACATTTCTTACTTCTAGTTAAGTCCTAAATCTGTCTGTCTACCTCGAAATCCATCCTGCCCGTTGAGTGATACTCCACTTGTTACTCTTCAATGGATCCAAGTGAACCCAATAAATACTTGTTCCATGAAACTTCCCTTGGTTGATGCAATCATCCTTGCTTCCTTCTTTACTATGATTTTCATCATTGCAGAGCCTTTAGAAGAACCCTGACATTAGCTGGCAGTGGGAAAGGGGAAAGCAGAGTAGTGGATGAATTTCCCTTGGAGCAGAAGATCATGTGCCTTTGCCCATGTTGTTCACGTGGACAGCTGACTCTATGAGAGAGTTTTCAGCTTTCCTACTTTGCTTGTCTGACCTTCACTTTGGTAATAATTGCATTGTCTGTGTTTTGGGGGTTGGTTGGATTGTTTTGTTTAGATTTATCATATGAATACTTAATGGTCAAATGGTAAAGAACCTGAATGGTGATTCTTCATCTCTGTCTTCAGTGGAATTAATTACAAGCACAACTTTATGCTGGCCTGTTAGATGGCAAGGGTCACAGAGGGATGCAGAGGAACCTTCTGGCACCATGGCAGTGGGGGCCAAGGTTAACCACACATTAACTGCACACACTCCCCATCTCCCTGACTGGTGAGTACCAGGGTATCGACTTTATCAAAATGTAAAATAAAGTTTGCATTGGGGTTCTTGATACTCAGACTCAAGAGGTCTAAAGTTCTGGCTGATTCAGTGAATATGACACTCTTCTCTGCTAATTCAAGCTGTATCTCAGCATTGCTTTGGAAGCAGCAACAGCAGGACTGGAGT